>NW_024068595.1:0-122075 GCF_009389715.1 Phoenix dactylifera
TAAGACTACTGTTCCATTTATTTAAGAAATAAATTGATTCAACGTGGTTTTATGATTGACAGTCTCTATAACATACATATGGATGTATCTGAGCAAACAGTGAATACCATAGGATCTAATAGATCTAGAAATGAGATAAATCTAAAGTATTTGTGGCACCTCAGGCTTGGCCATATAGGAGAAGACAGAATAAACAAATTGGAGAAACATGAACTTTTGGGCTCATTGACTTTCGAGTCATATTCGATTTGTTAATTCTGCCTTCAAGGAAAGATGGCCAAATTATCCTTTGTAGGACACAGGGTGGTCCACTGAAATACTTATCCTAGTACACACTGATATGTGTTTCCCATTCGATGTGCAAGCTAGGGGTTGTAATTTTTACTTCATTTACCGATGATTACTCACGGTATGGATATGTGTATGACGCACAAATCTGAAACTTTTGAAAGTTTCAAAGAGTTAAGATATGAAGTAGAAAAATAAATAGAAAAACTCATTAAGGTTCTTCGATCAGATCGAGGAGGTGAACACCTTAATAGAGAGTTTCGTGATTATCTCAAGGAGAATGGTATAGTTTCATAATGGACTCCTCCTGGTATACCTCAGCTCAATGGAGTGTCAGAGAGGAGGAATCGGACTCTATTGGATATGGTCCGGTCCATGATGAGCTTCACTAATTTACCCTTGTTTCTTTAGATAGATGCCCTATTTTCAGCTATTTACTTATTGAATAGAGTTCCCTCTAAAGTCCGTTCCTACCACACCATATGAGATATGACATGGTAAGAAACCAAGTCTTGGTCATCTCAAAGATTTGGGGATGTCCGGCCCACGTCAAGCGACTACAGGCAGACAAGCTAGAGGATAGGACAATTAATGCTCGTTTTATAGGATATCCTAAAGAGTCATTAGGATACGACTTTTCGTCCCAAAGGATCACAAAGTGTTTGTGAGCCTAGATGCTATCTTCATGGAAATAGTTTATCCTTGACAAAGATAGTGGGAGGAAAATTGAGCTTGAAGAGAAAGTCTCTAAATAGCAACGAACCATTGTGCCTATAGAACCTATTTATATTAAGCCAGTACACGATGTCCCTCAATCACCTCGCAGATCTAGTAGGGTATACTAGAAGAGGATACCGAGTAAATGTTCCTAGTGGGAGATAGGGATCACATACAGGATCCCAAAACCTATGACGAGGCGATATCTGATATCGATTCCGAGAAATAGTTAGAGTTAGACTCCATGCATTCCAACCAAGTCTGGACCCTAGTAGATCCACCAGAAGGTATTGTACCTATTGGATGCAAATGGATCTACAAAAGAAAGATAGGTTCGGATGGAAAGGTAGAGACCTATAAAGCAAGGCTAGTGGCGAAAGGGTATAGTCAACGCGAAGGCATTGACTATCAGGAGACTTTTTGTGGAATGATTGATTAAAACCCCATTTGATTTTGATGAGCTCAAAGCATTTGAGTATATCTTTGATTACTAATGAATTCAATTGAGTGTTTCAGTGAAAATCCTGTCTAAGTGTCTCTAGACTTGGTTCATAGTATTTTGGATAAGTTAAGAAGTCTGCCTGAACCAAAGTCTGAGACTCGAGTCGACTCCCGAGTATCACGAGTCGACTCCAAGCGTATCAAGTTCACTGGCACGAGCTCGAGTCGACTCCAGTAGTACGAGTCGACTCCGAGGAACACACAGAAAAAGTCAGAGAGCAGTTTTCTCTGAATTCGAGTCGACTCCAGTGAACGCGAGTCGACTCCAATGTTCAAGTCGACTCCAGAAAGTGAGTCGACTCCAAGCGGAACACAAAGAAAAAGTCAGAGAGCATTTTTGGACTCTGAGATTCGAGTCGACTCCCGCATACGCGAGTCGACTCCGAGACTGCGACCATCAACAGACAGAAGACCATGTTACTGCCTCTGAGATTCGAGTCGACTCCCAGACAGCTCGAGTCGACTCCAGACAAGCTTCACGTCAAAAGGCAGAAGACCAACTTTCGGAAACTGAGAGCCGAGTCGACTCCAAGGAAGTTCGAGTCGACTCCAAGACTGGATGAGCCAAAAGACAGAGAATCGGGAGTTCGGGCTCTGAGATTCGAGTCGACTCCCAGGACAGTCGAGTCGACTCGAGTGGACAAAATTCAAAATTGGATCCACGGACTTCAGTGGATGAGCCGACTCCAAAATTGCCAGTCAGCTCCAGAAGTTGGCGAGTCGACTCCGGGTCAAGACGAGTCGACTCCCAGTCGTGAAGGCAACTTTAATTCAAATTTGGAACAGTTGCCGAGTCGACTCCGGAAAAGTGAGTCGACTCCCGCTACAGCCGAGTCGACTCCTGATCGCGCGAGTCGACTCCAACCCACCAACGGTCATATTGTCAGGCTGCGCAGAGTGTGCAGAACGGCAGAAAAAGCAGTAACGGCTAGTTTCCGTGGGGGTTGGCTTAAATAGCCACAGAGGACTGTAGCAAGGCAGAGAACACCATTCCACTCCAAGCATTCAAGCTTTCAAGCTCTGCAACTGTGCTTCAACGAAAAAGGGAAGATCTGCATTTACTGCTCCTACATCTTCCCCAATTAAAAGCTCCTCCTGCATTCAAGTCGACACTCTTTCAAGAGGAGACCGGAGTTCAAGAAGCCATCCTCTCTTCAACTTAAAAGCGTTTGAGGGCTTCTAACTCTCTTTGATTATATTGTTTTAATCTGCTTTTGAGAAGCTATTTTCTTTTTATACAACTTGTATTTACTTGGTTCAATCGGGGGATTGAATCAAGGGGATTAAGGTTGGTTGGTGAGCCAAGTTAAAACCAACGTGTGTAAGGGTTGATTGTGAGCCCGGAAAAACAATCGGGGTTGGTTCTAGTCGGTGAGCCTGGGAAAACCGACCGAGTTCGTTGTGAGCTCGTAAAACAACAAGTTTGGTTGTGAGCTTGCAAAACAACCGGCTGTAATCCAAGGGGTTATAGTGAATTCCCAAGTGAGACTTGGGGAGTGGACGTAGGAGCAAGGGTTAGCTCCGAACCACTATAAAACTTGTGTTTGTTGGATTGTCTCTCTTCTTCCTCTCATATCACTCACAGCACTTAGCATTAATTAAATAACTTGCAATAGTTTTTAATTAATCATCCATAAGTTTTAAATTATAAATTATTTTAAAACCCAATTCACCCCCCCTCTTGGGTTGTCTATCTGGGCAACAAGTGGTATCAGAGCCAAAAACTCTTCCACTCAAGAGTTAAAAGATCAAAATGACAACCCCATTTGGATCTTCTCACATTGAGGGTCAGTCCACCCAAAGACCCCCTTTTTCAATGGATCCGACTACTCATACTGGAAGGCTAGGATGAGAATATTCATCCAAGCCCAAGACTATGAGATGTGGACCATTGTAGTAAATGGCCCATACATCCCATCCATATGTAGAGGTGTTAAGGTACCCAAACTAGAAAGGATTGGGATGAACATGACATGAGGAAGGCACAATTAAACTCTAAAGCTATGAATGTTTTATTGTGCCTTAGATAGAAATGAATTCAATAGGGTCTCTACTTGCAATTCTGCAAAAGAGATTTGGGACAGACTTGAAGTGACCCATGAGGGCACGAATCAAGTAAAGAATCCAAAATAAATATTTGGTTCATAAATATGAACTATTTAAAATGGATTCTAATGAAACAATCACATGCATGTTCACTAGGTTTACTGATATTGTCAATGGCCTAAAAAGCCTTGGCAAGAACTATACTAACAGTGACTTGTCAGGAAAATCCTTCGGTGTCTACCAAGGTCGTGGGAAGCTAAAGTGACGGCAATCCAAGAAGCAAGACTTGAACAAGCTTCCACTTGAAGAGCTCCTTGGATCCCTTATGACGCACGAGCTCACCATGAAACAACACAACGAGGAAGAGTCCTCCCATAAGAAAAAGGTAATAGCTTTAAAATCTACTTCATCTAACAAGACTTATCTTGCAGTAGCAGCAGTGAAGAAGAAGAAGATGAGGAAGATGTGGTGAGGCACTTCTTGTGCGCAAGTTCAAGAAATTCATCAACCACAAGAAGTCCTATCATCAAAGGAGAGGCCCCTCAAATTCCTACCGCAAGGACAAAGGTAAGGAAAGAAAAATGAGGGGATTGGGTGTTATGAGTGCAAAAGCCGGGACACATAAGAGCTGAGTGTCCCTTACTAAAGAAGGGGAGCAAGTACAAGAAGAAGAAGGCCTTGTCACACCCTATCGGACTCCGACGCATCATCTCTCATCGGATGAAGAACAAGAAGAGAAGGCCAATTTCTGCTTCATGGCCAACGAAAATGAGGTAACTTCCGATACGCATTTTGATTTTTCATTTGATGAACTTTATGATGCGTTTAATGAATTAATGATTGAATATAAGGATATAAATGTTAAAAACAGAAACTAAAAGTAACTAACCAAACTTATATCGTAAGTATGATTCATTAATTAAGGATAAAGATGATCTTACCAAAGAAAATCTAGAACTTAAGACAAGCAACCAACTCTTAATTAAGAAAGACTAACACCTTAACTAAAGATAATGAAAAACTAACTAAGGAACTTTCAGAACTTAAAAACCATAAACAAATCTTAAACAAGGATCTACAAAAGAACTAAATGATCTAAAAGCAGAAAATCAAACACTAACTAAAGAACTTAACAAATACAAACCCTTAGTTGAAAAATTTACATATAGTTCTGAAAAGTTAAATATGATACTAATAGTCAACGAGCAGTATTTAATAAAGCGGGTTTAGGATATAAACCAAGAAATAAACAAAAACTTCTTAGTAACTTCTTTGTTAAAGCTGGAGAAACTAAAACTAAGAAAATAACCTGCTTTTGTTGTGGAACTATAGGTCATAAAGCAAATGTGTGTAATTTTAGGAAAAGTAAAACAAAAGAAAATTAAAAGGGTATGGGTTCCAAAAGGAACCAACTTGACTAACCATGAAGGACCCAAGAAAACTTGGGTACCTAAGATGACATGATTTGCTTGTGTAGGAGTGTCTTGCAGCCAAGGTCAACAAAAACTGCTGGTATTTGGATAGTGGCTGCTCAAGGCACATGACGGGTGATAAAGATCAATTTTTCACCCTTGAAGCTAAGAAGGGAGGTGCTGTGACTTTGGAGACAACAACCAAGGTCACATCATTGGTATTGGTAAAGTTCAAATCACCCCTTCTACTTTTATAGATAATGTTAGATATGTTGATGGTCTTAAGCATAACTTGTTAAGCATTAGTCAATTATGTGATAAAGGATATGATGTTATGTTTAAACCATCACTATGCATTATAACAAATCCTAATGATAATAGTTTAGTTTTTAAAGGATTAGACGTGGAAATGTATATGTTGTAGACCTAGAAGATCTTGCAAAACATAACCAATGTCTAGTTGTAAATGAAACTAAAGATAATGATGCTAGTTGGTTATGGCACCGTAAGTTAGGTCATGCAAGCATGGACACAATAACTAAACTAGTTAAAAGAGACTCCGTGATAGGTTTGCCAAAATTAAAATTTGAAAAGAACAAAATATGTGAAGCATGTCAATTTGGCAAACAATCTAGGAACTCTTTAAATCCATAAAATGTGTCTCTACTTCTAGGCCTCTAGAATTATTACACATGGACCTATTTGGTCCAACTAGAACAACAAGCCTAGGTGGAAATAAATATGGTCTAGTTATAGTAGATGATTACTCTAGGTACACATGGGTCATGTTCCTAGCGCATAAGGATCAAGCATTTTCTGTTTTAAGAAGTTCCATAAGGAAGTAACAAATGCTAGAGAGTCTTCAGTCATAGCCATTAGAAGTGACCATGGTACCGAATTCGAAAATCAATTATTTGACGAATTTTGTAGTAAAAAGGGGATAACCCATAATTTTTCTGCACCTAGGACACCACAACAAAATGGAGTTGTGGAAAGGAAAATAGAACTCTAGAGAAATGGCTAGAACTATGTTATGTGAAAGTAACCTCCCTAAGTACTTTTGGGGAGAAGCCATTAATACTCTTGTCACATATTAAATAGAGTTTTATTAAGACCCATTATAAAGAAAACACCTTATGAACTGTGGAAAAACAGAAAACCAAAAGTTAATTACTTTCATGTTTTTGGATGTAGGTGTTTTGTCATAATAATGGGAAAGATAATCTAGGAAATTTGACTCTAAATCTGATGAAGGAATATTCTTAGGTTATTCTACAACTAGTAAAGCCTATAGAGTCTTTAATAAAAGAACCTAGTTATAGAAGAATCTATACATGTTGTTTTGATGACTCTAGTGACATCTCATCTAGTAAGAAGTTAATTTTGATGATGATGTTGAAATACTTGAAGAAAAGATAGATGAGATGGGATTACAAGATGATAATCAAAATTGATTGAAGGAGCATCATCAAGCCAAGAGGCTATTGTGGATCATGGGCTAACTAAAGCTTGGAGGTATGCTCACGGGCATCCTAAGGAACTAATTCTAGATGATCCATCTCAACCGGTTAGGACTAGAGCATCCTTAGAATTTGAATAACCATCTAGCTTTTGTTTCACACTTTGAGCCCAAACATATAGAAGAAGCCGAAAATGATGTAAATTGGATAAATGCAATGCAAGAAGAACTAAACCAATTTACTAGAAACAAAGTGTGGGATCTAGTGAGAGACCTTCTGAATATCCAATTATAGGTACTAAATGGATATATAAAAATAAGCTAGATGAAAATGGAATTGTTATAAGGAATAAGGCTAGACTAGTAGCAAAGGGTTATAATCAAGAAGAAGGCATAGATTTTGATGAAACCTTTGCTCCCGTAGCTAGACTTGAGGCTATTAGACTATTATTAGCATATGCATGCTCTAAGGACTTCAAACTATTTCAAATGGATGTAAAAAGTGCATTTTTAAATGGGTATATTAATGAGGAGGTTATGTAGAACAACCTCCTGGTTTTGAAAATCATCAATACCCTAATCATGTATATAAACTGAACAAAGCACTTTATGGATTAAAACAAGCACCTAGAGCATGGTATGAGAGACTTAGTAAATTCCTATTAGAACATGAATTCTCTAGGGAAATGTAGATACAACATTATTTCTGAAAAAGAAAAAAAGGATATGTTATTAGTACAGATTTATGTTGATGATATCATTTTCGGTGCTACTAACAATCGCCTCTGCGAAGAATTTGCTGATTTGATGCAGAGTGAGTTTGAGATGAGCATGATGGGAGAGCTGAACTACTTCCTCGGGCTTCAAATCAAACAATCTGAAGGAGGCATCTTCATCAATCAAGCAAAATATATCAAGGAGATGCTCAAGAAGTTTGATATGGAGGGAAACAAGTCAATCAGCACCCCCATGAGCTCATCATGCAAATTAGACCAAGATGAATCAGGTAAATCTGTAGATCAAAAACTTTATAGAGGTATGATAGGATCTTTACTGTATCTTACTGCAAGTAGACCTGATATTATGTTTAGTGTTGCATGTGTGCTAGATATCAGGCTAATCCTAAAGAATCACACCTAGCTGCAGTTAAGAGAATTTTTAAATACTTAATAGGAACTAAGAACATAGGGCTATGGTACTCTAAAGAATCTAGCCTAAACTTAATAGGTACACAGATTCAGACTTCGCTGGATGTAAGCTTGATAGAAAAAGTACCAGCGGGTCGTGTCAATTTCTAGGAGAAAACCTATCTCATGGTTTAGCAAGAAACAAAACTCGGTTGCATTATCCACTGCTGAAGCTGAATATGTTGCAGCCGGGAGTTGTTGTGCTCAAATCTTGTGGATTAAACAACAATTAGAAGATTATGGCATTAAACAAGATAAAATTCCCATTAATTGTGATAATACAAGTGCCATAAATCTAACTAAAAATCCAATTCAACATTCAAGAACTAAACACATTGAGATAAGACATCACTTCATAAGAGATCATGTATTGAATGGTGATGTGACACTCCAATTTGTTTGTACTGATAATCAATTAGCAGATATTTTTACAAAACCCCTAAGTGAAGAGAGGTTTAGTGTGCTTAGGAGGGGATTAGGAGTGATTGATCCATCCTAGTGGAGTTTCACTAGATTAATTGATTTTGATGATTAGAATGTGGTTAAAATAGAGTTTCTTTTCAATGATCATCAAATCAGATCAATTAGTGATTTTCCCTCATTTGGCACGATTATAGCATGATTTTTAGGTGCGTGCCAAGGTTAGAGACGACTCGAGTAAGTTTCAGAGCCGGCTCCTAAGGGGGAGTCGACTCGCGCATTTGCGGGAGTCGACTCGCAAAGATGGCAGCTGAGGGGGAGTCGACTCGCACATTGTCGGGAGTCGACTCGAAGTCTACAGGCGCATAAGGAGAGTCGACTCGCGCATATTCTGGAGTCGACTCGAGGTCGAGTCGACTCGCGACTCAGGGGAGTCGACTCGCAGTCGGGATCCGACTTTTTAACCCTAGGTTTGTCGTTTCGCAAACACTTTTCTCTCAAGCCGCCACTGTTCAAAAGCCCTAGAGCCGACTCCTAGGTCGTCCCCGATCGTCTCCAACCCTTTTCCGTCGATTTTTCACCGGTTCTTAGGGTTTTCGTCCGTTCCTAGGTCGTCTCCGGTCCGTCCCGAGCTTCCTCCGTCGACCTCTCACCGTCCTTTAGGTTTTCTTCCCGTTTAGGTCAAGATGCCTCGTAAGACCGTGTTAGGAAGAGGTCCCGTCCCGAGGCCGGTCCCGAGCGGCGCTCCAAGGCGCGGCACGATCCCGCGAGGCAACCACCTCCGGCTCGTTCCCCGCCTAGGGCGGTTCCCGAGGCCGTTGGCCGGGAAGGCCGTCACCACCGGGAGGTATGTCGACTTTCGACTATCTCTCCCGGGAAGGGTTCACCATAGGTGATAGGCTTAGAGCCCAGGGCCTAGAGTACTTCCTCACTTGGACCTTCCCACTTACCCTGGCCTTGTTCAAGAGTTTTAGTACCGTCCATCGGGGAGATGGGGTATCGAGGGCACAGTAGTAGGTGTCCCTGCGTGTCACGGAGGATCTCATTGCCCACATCCTCCACCTTCCATTAGTAGGGGTGGCTCCCGCACACCCTGAGGATAGAGTTGAGGCCCTTACGGTCGTCTTAGGGCATCCACCTCAGTCCCCCCTAGACGAGGTATCTGCTAGCTCACTTCCTATTGAAGTGAGAATCCTTTTGAGTATTCTGTCCAGGTCCATCTTCCCTAAGACAGGGAGATTTGATTTTGTAAATGAGAGGGACCTAGCTATTATGTCTTATATTCTTCAGGACACCCCGATCAACTTCCCAAACTCATCTATAGGTATATGTGTGAGCCCCTAGATAGACCTAGGCTCACCCTCCCATACGGCATGATATTCACTCTTCTTTTAGGGAGTACGAGATTCCCATTCCTGAGGGGAACCCTCTCGTGCATTGCGATGGACTGATCGCGTGTACGGGGACCTATGCACAGGATGGGGTTTCGGAAGAGAGAGGGATCTGGGTTAGGAAGTCCCCTCACGCTCAGACCACCAGACCTTCCCAGTCCTGAGCCGATTCAGACTACCCAGACCTTCCAGACCTTCCATCCACTCCTCCTGCTCCTACCACCTCCGCCGGACCTCCTCCTCACCACCACCTCTATGGAGGTCCGGATTGATCCTGAGCAGCTCCGGGAGCTGCGGCAGGAGATAGTCCGAGATGAGCTGCTTCGGGAGCTCCGAGGTCGGTGCCTGCTCCCACTCCTGCACCCGTATCTTCTCAGTTGGTCCCTTCCTTGACAGCCGTGACTGACATGACGGCTCATGTACGGGAAGAGATCTACAATGTCCGGAGTTTGGTCCAGGCCCAGTTCCCCAGCATGAGTGAGGTCACGAGCTCCACTCGACAGATGCGAGAGAATAGGTCGTGACATGCACACCACCACCGAGGGGGCCGAGCGCTTGTCGAATGTACTCATCGACAAGCTGGACGCACTTCAGACATCGGTGACTGAGGCGTCGGTGACAGAGCTCTCCACTACACATAGCAGAGCCACACGTCTATTATCACGCAGCTCGGACATGTACAGATGCAGTCACCCTCCTCATGGAGCAGAGCCGATTGAGAGGAGGAGCACCATCCTCGAGAGGAGGAGCCACATCCTCGAGAGGAGGAGCCACATCCTCAGAGGAGGAGACATCCTCGAGAGGGGAGATCCTCGAGAGGAGCTTCATCCTCGAGGAGGACATAGATGTTTTTGTGTTGTTTTGTATTGTTTTGCTTTACTTATTGTATGCTCAAATGTATTACATTCATATCAATACAATGAGTAGACATTTATCTTCAATTATGTGCCATTTGATGATTGGTTGTGCCATTGTGTGTGATTACCTCCTTTTTGGTATGATGACAAAAAGGGGGAGAAATATGTATAAAATATGTAAAAGGGGAGAAATAAAAAAATATGTAAAAGAAATCAATGGAAATAAATAAAAAGATAAACTCTTAAAAACACACAAATTTGTTCTAAGTGGATTCGGTACCTCGAGGCTCATTATCTCTCTTTTGGGGCTCCTAATGGAGTAATCTCCAGAATCTATTCAAGGGATATTCGGAGATTAGCTGAATCCTACTCAAGAACAAATTGACAGATTTTCCCTCTAAAAACAAAAAATTCAGTTCAAAAACTTCAAAGCATTAAAAGGAAATTCAGAGAATCAAAACATAGTTGAATGCATATGTTGAGGGGGAGAATCTGAATTTTAATCAAGCTAAATCATTAATGACATATAAGCCAAACAATTGATTGCATAATATGAAGGCTTATATAATTCCAAATGAAAGGGGGAGCTTTAACTCCGAAATTTAATGTTTCACTCCTTTCAAACTTGGATAAATTAAATTATCAGACATTTGAATTCATTTATGGATTTTATTTCATTTTATTGAGCAATTCATTTTACATATACTCAAAGTTTTGTCATCATCAAAAAGGGGGAGATTGTGGAGTGATTGATTAAAACCCCATTTGATTTTGATGAGCTCAAAGCATTTGAGTATATCTTGTGATTACTAATGAATTCAATTGAGTGTTTCAGTGAAAATCCTGTCCAAGTGTCTCTAGACTTGGTTCATAGTATTTTGGATAAGTTAAGAAGTCTGCTGAACCAAAGTCTGAGACTCGAGTCGACTCCCGAGTATCACGAGTCGACTCCAAGCGTATCAAGTTCACTGGCACGAGCTCGAGTCGACTCCAGATAGTACGAGTCGACTCCGACTGAGAACAACAGAAAACAGAAAGCTTCATCTCAGAATGTCAACGAGTCGACTCCTGAACGCGAGTCGACTCCAATGTTCAACGAGTCGACTCCAGGGTAGTAAGAGTCGACTCCAAGGAACACAAAGAAAAGTCAGAGAGCATTTTTGGACTCTGAGATTCGAGTCGACTCCCGCATACGCGAGTCGACTCCGAGACTGCGACCATCAACAGACAGAAACCATGTTACTGCCTCTGAGATTCGAGTCGACTCCAGACAGCTCGAGTCGACTCCAAGACAAGCTTCACGTCAAAAGGCAGAAGACCAACTTTCGGAAACTGAGAGCCGAGTCGACTCCAAGGAAGTTCGAGTCGACTCCAAGACTGGATGAGCCAAAAGACAGAGAATCGGGAGTTCGGGCTCTGAGATTCGAGTCGACTCCCAGGACAGTCGAGTCGACTCGAGTGGACAAAATTCAAAATTGGATCCACGGACTTCAGTGGATGAGCCGACTCCAAAATTGCCAGTCAGCTCCAGAAGTTGGCGAGTCGACTCCAGGTCAAGACGAGTCGACTCCCAGTCGTGAGGCAACTTTAATTCAAATTTGGAACAGTTGCCGAGTCGACTCCGGAAAAAGTGAGTCGACTCCCGCTACAGCCGAGTCGACTCCTGATCGCGCGAGTCGACTCCAACCCACCAACGGTCATATTGTCAGGCTGCGCAGAGTGTGCAGAACGGCCAGAAAAAGCAGTAACGGCTAGTTTCCGTGGGGGTTGGCTTAAATAGCCACAGAGGACTGTAGCAAGGCAGAGAACACCATTCCACTCCAAGCATTCAAGCTTTCAAGCTCTGCAAGTGCTTCAACGAAAAAGAGGGAAGATCTGCATTTACTGCTCCTACACTTCTTCCCACAATTAAAGCTCCTCCTGCATTCAAGTCGACCACTCTTTCAAGAGGAGACCGGAGTTCAGAAGCCATCCTCTCTCAAGCTTAAAAGCGTTTGAGGGCTTCTAACTCTCTTTGATTATATTGTTTTATCTGCTTTTTGAGAAGCTATTTTCTTTTTTCTACTCTTGTATTTACTTGTTCAATCGGGGGATTGAATCAAGGGGATTAAGGTTGGTTGGTGAGCCAAGTTAAAACCAACGTGTGTAAGGGTTTGATTGTGAGCCCGGGAAAACAATCGGGGTGGTTCTAGTCGGTGAGCCTGGGAAAACCGACCGAGTTCGTTGTGAGCTCGTAAAACAACAAGTTTGGTTGTGAGCTTGCAAAACAACCGGCTGTAATCCAAGGGGGTTATAGTGAATTCCCAAGTGAGACTTGGGGAGTGGACGTAGGAGCAAGGGTTAGCTCCGAACCACTATAAAACTTGTGTTTGTGTTGGATTGTCTCTCTCTTCTTCCTCTCATCACTCACAGCACTTAGCATTAATTAAATAACTTGCAATAGTTTTTAATTAATCATCCATAACGTTTTAATTATCAAATTAATTTAAAACCCAATTCACCCCCCCTCTTGGGTTGTCTATCTGGGCAACACTTTTTCACCTGTAGCCATGTTAAAATTCATCCGAACATTGCTTGCCATTGCAGCATTTCATGATTATGAAATCTCGCAGATGGATGTGAAAACTGCATTCCTGAATGGATATCTTAATGAAGATATCTATATGGAACAGCCTTTGGGTTTCACTTCCAGTGATGGAGATCACAAGGTCTGCAAGCTGCAAAGGTCCATCTATAGACTAAATCAAGCATCTCGGAGTTGGAACACTCGTTTTCGATGACGCAATCAAAACGTTTGATTTCATCAAAAACGAAGAGGAACCGTATGTTTACAAAAAAGGTTAGTGAGAGCGCTGTCGTATTTCTCGTACTGTACGTGGACGACATCCTCCTGATAGGGGAATGATATTCCCATGCTAACCTCGGTCAAGGTCTGGTTGTTAAAGAGTTCTCCATGAAAGACCTTGGGGAAGCTCCTATATTTTGGGAATAAAGGTCTATAAAGATAGATCTAAAAGGATGCTTGTCCTGTCATAGAATATGTATATAGAGGGAGTGCTGAAGAGGTTCGGCATGGAAAACCTCTAAAAGGGGATTATTACCCCTTAGGCATGGGATAAATCTCTCCAAGAAGATGTGCCTTAACACATCTGAAGAGATTCAGGCTGAGCAAGATCCCTTATGCTTCGGCGATAGGGAGCCTCATGTATACCATGCTATGTACGTGAAATGATATAGTATATGCTGTGAGTGTCACGAGCATATATCAGTCAAATCCAAGCAAGAAGCACTGGATAACTGTGAAGAATATTCTTAAGTACTTAAGAAGAACTAAAGATTTATTCTTGGTCTTTGGAAGAAAATCAAAGTTGAAGGTAGAAGGATGCACACATATTGATGATAGAAAGTCTACATCAGAATATGTGCAATAATGGTTTAGTAAATTGGAAGAGTTCCAAACAACCAATCATTGTAGATTCTACCTTAGAAGCTGAATGTTAAGCCGTCTCTAAGGGTGCAGTGGAAACCTTTTGGTTTAAAAGGTTCATTGCAGAATTAGGTGTAATGCCATCAGATGCCATAGCACTCTTCTGTAATAACAAAGGCACCATAGGCACTAGCTAAGGAGCCAAAGGTCTCACCAGAAACCGAAGCACATAGAGCGGAGGTTTAACCTAATAAGCGACTACCTCGAAAAGAAATAAGTAGAGGATCAAAAAGTAGACTCCACAGGAAATGTGGTGGACCCATTCACTAAGCAGATAACTCAGCAGAAAACTAGAACGCATCTTGAGAAGATGGGGCATAGATTTATGGCTAATTGGCTTTAGTGCAAGTGGGAGATTGTTAGAAGTATGCCCTAGAAGCCAATTTGGCTGACGCATTATTTTATTCTAAGACATAATTTTGTACTTGACTATTTATTATTGAATAAATAAAAGGCATCTTTTTCATTCATGTTCTTATGTGTCCATGAATCGTCCAAGGAATTAATAAGATGATGACGCATATTCTCAAGAGTTGAGAATTTGAGGCATGTGTCATTGGTGATTAATTCCTGAATTGCTCCTGATCGATGGATCATCACGAGGACGGTGATTGATCCGCTGAGATTAGTGCACATATTGCTTTCTTTGATGGACGAGTCTTGAGTCCACAGTGTAGGGACACTGGAAGCAATTGTGCAAGTGCTTGTTAGAGAACAAGGGTACTGAGCATGACCAACACAAGAAGTCACTTGGATGTCTATCCACTCGTCAGTGACTTGCTTGATGTTGCAGTAGTGTGACTGGTCCTTTGACCTGCGATGCTTCGGCTACTCACAGTGAGGTTATTGTAGTTTGACTGCACAAATACATGGTCTCTAGCCATATGGGTCCATGCAGTGTAGATTGGTTGCAGTAGGTTCACTGTAGGAGTAGGGTATGCATCTACAAGGAATCTATCGACCTTGATAGATAAGGAGAGATCCTATGTGATTTATAAGACTGAGTTCGTAAGACCTCGGCCGGGGCAGATTGCACAGTGGAGAAAGAGTTCTCTGCTCTCGAACTTAAGTCGAATAAATCTTGACATATGACAGACGAAGGGGTTTGACGAGTTATCCATGACCTCCGTCTTGTAGGGATCCACGATAGAAGGACTGTATCACATGATAACTGCACCTAGAGGTTCATCATTCTATTCTGCTGGGTAGCCACTACATGCTGCTAGGTGTCACTGGTGGATGGTGGGACTCATAGGGATTATCTTGATGATCGATAAACCCTAATGAGTAGAGTTGGAATCGTTCCGACCCATTGAAAGGAGTTTTCAATGATATTGTGATAGAGATCACAATATATCTCACTACCAGTCCGAGTAGAACCTATGGGGTCACACACACTAGAGGCATTGACCGATCCGATGGTTGAATCGTGATTAGGAATCACAAGTAATCAATTCGATTGATAATAAGTTGAAGAAGGAACAAAGGGAATTAATTAATTGGACTTGAAATAAGAGTCCTACTTGGAGTTGGATTCTTGGAGTCCTAATTGGATTAGGACTGGGATTCCTACTTGGACTGGGATTCCTACTGGGACTGGGAATCCTATTTGGAGTAGGACTAGGATTCCTACATGGAGTAGGATTCCTATAATCCTAATTAGATTAGGAGTTTTGAATTAAATTTGGATTCCTACTTGGAGTAGGATTTCTAGAGTCCTAATCGGATTAGGACTTCGAATTCAAATTAGAGTCCTAATTGGATTAGGACTAGAATTAAATAAATCCTAATGGGATTAGGACTTCTTAAGTTCCAATTAATTATTAATCTAATGAATCAAGATGACTCCTAATTAGATTAGGATTGAAGGGTTCAATTGAGTCATGGCTCATCAAGTTCTAATTGGATTAGGACTTACCTAGATTATAACCCAAATTAGTTCACCCTTGGTCCAAACCTAATTAGATTAGGACCTAACCAAGAATGACCTTCCTAATCCTCCTTAGAGGAGGATTAGGTTAACCATGAAGGAGGGGCACACGCCCCTCCTCCTTTTCCTTGCTTGGTGCGGCAAAGAAGAGGGGCCGGCGCCCCTCTTGGAATTAATCAAGGAGCTCCTACAAAGTAGGAGTTCCACATGCTATTTAAGAGGAGGCGTGGGGCTGACCTAGGGCATTCATTGAAGCCCTCTCCCTCTCCAATTCGTGGCCCCCTCTCCTCCCCTTTCCTTGGTTCAGCCGCCATCATCCAAGGGAAAAAGAAGAAGAGGCGTGCACCTCTCCTTGGCCTCCTTCCTTGGTTCCAACGCAGGGAAGAAAAGAAAGGCTGCAGGGGCTTCGTTCCTCTTCCTCTATCCCTCCTTCTTCTTCCTCCTTTCAAGCACATTCAAGAATTGAAAGAAAGGGAGGAGATCAGCCATCAAAAGAAGTCTTTGCAAGGGAGCTAGCACCCCGGGAAGACAAGAGAGCTTTGATCGGATCTCTGCTTCGTGTGGATACCCGTAGAGGCCGGGCACTTGAACGGCTTCAAGCGAACCTTCATTCAAAAACCACGATCATCAGTTTGCGGTGATCATCTACCCGCGCAAGGTGAAGATCTGATCTTCTAATTAGATTAAAAGTTTTTAATCCTAACCCATCTACGAACGGATCATGAAACAACGTTCATGAGATGAACGTCGATCCCGCTTATGTCGATTCCGCTGCCATCTGAATTTTTTTGAATTTTCTGCGGCATGGGCGGGTATTCTAATAGTGGTATCAGAGCCTAGGCATCGTAGATGAAGGTAAGGATTAATTATTCATAGGCTTATTAGATCTGAAATTTAAATGATTATGCATGCTGAAAATTTTCTGTATGCAGATTTTTTCTAGGATGCTGATTTTTGCATGCAGATTTTTATGTGATAAAAAGATGATTCTAATTGCATTGTTAATGGGATTACAAAGTTTAGAATCATGATTAGCATGATCAGCAACCTATGTCATGAGATAATCAATTAGATTTCAGATCTGAAAATTATAATTGTTGCATGTGGTGATGATCATAGGATTCAAACCCTTTTGGTATCAAATGTAATGACCTGCGATGTGATCTGTAATGTCATGTAATTTTTCAGATGCTTGCATGCATCTTATTTGATATTTTGAGAGGCCTGCGTGCCTCCTAAAAGGGATATAATTTATTATTATTTTTATTTTACATCTGGTTGTATTTCTGTGATGTGATGTACGTCAACGATCAAGTTGAAGACAAGGCATGAGATGAACGGCGATCTAAGCGGTTGATGGCGATGGGATCAAGAGTTGATCAAGGATCGAATCAAGGAGGCTTGGAACCAATTCAAGAGTTGAAGACCAATTGATCGATTGACGTGCATGTGCTTGTAATACGACCTAATTAGAATCCATGATCATCACCCATTTAAAGTTTAGCTTTAATTACTGCTTGCGATTATAACTGCCTGCAATGTGCCGTTTGCATGTGATGTGAATGAGAGTCGGGTAGATAGGTTTACATGTGATGTAGCAAACCCAATTGAGACCTAAATTAAAACCTCCTCAATCAAGTCGAGAGTGAACCGACATGAGCAAGTCATATTAGATTAATTGATCTAATTGGTGTCTAGGAAAGCATGAAAGGTGGTTACTTAATTAGGACCTTACTCTCTGAGTAAGGGGAGCCTCCCACCTGCTTACCTGGCCAATTGTTCGATTACCTCTTATGAAGAGCTCAAGTTGCAAACACTAAGACCTGATTAACCAATATTAAGTCAATAGGTCTTCCACTGTAGTAGAGCTGCTAAGGTCTTTCTGATGTTGATTTGTCTCGGCTGGATACAGTGGTCAAGTTGTATCGGGGGGCTGGACCTCTCTATAGACATGAGATGTTGTAGGGTAAAGGTGGGGTTGGGCACCAATAACTGTTAGGTGAGGACCCAATGACGACTTTATTCCTACGGTTATACGGTGGGTCTGACTTAACTAAGAAATGGGACCAATAACTGTTAGGTGAGGTCTACATGGCTTAGAGACCAAGTTGCACTGCAACATGCTTGAGAAGCATTGTACAAGAGTTGTACACTCATCCATCTATGTGTCACCAATAACTGTTAGGTGAGGTGCCATGTAGATTGGTGAGACCGCAGTACCTACTAGAAACCCTAGTCGCATAGGATTTCCGTTTTCCTACCAGGGGAGTGTGAGGAATTCGAGAAAATAGTGGGAGGTACATTTGTTCTAAAAGACCCTAGAACAAATAAGGATCAAGTACAAAATTCTAACTAGAATCTTTACTCTATGAGGATTATAATGTCAGCTTCTAGATTTTTAACTCATATCCTATAGAACAACCGTTTGACCAAACCCAATTATAAAGACTGGCTCAGCAAATTTCAAAATAGTTTTGAATTGTGAGAAATTAGGGTATGAGCTAGACCATGGAATCCCTGTATTACCAATCTGTCCGATCACTGATCAGCGTAAGATGCATGCCAAGTGGACGAACGATGACAATAAAGTTAGGTGCTACATAATGGCATCCATGTCCAATAAATTATAATGCCAGCATGAGAACATGAAGATTGCCAAGGACACATTAAAACACCTGCAAGAGTTGTATGGTGATCAGAGTCACGCAGCTTGGTTTGAATGTCCAAGAGGCTCTTCAAGGCCAAGATGCGTGATGGGCAGTCTATCCATGATCATGGTTTGACCATGATAAAGGACTTAGAGAAGCTTGAGAAGCTCGGCATGACCATGCACAAGGAATTGCAAACAGATTTGATCCCACAATCCCTTCTAGCTTCATATGAACAGTTTATAGTAAATTATCCTATGAACAAGATTATATGCACCAAAACAGAATTATTAAATAAATTGGTAACTACCTTAGGGACCTTGAAGAGTTCAAAGGGCATCGTTCTCGCTGTCGAGTTGGTTTCTAATTCCAAGAGAGAGTCTATTTGGAAGAAGAAGAAGCCTGCGAAGAAGCAGAAGACTGAGAAAACGCCAAGTAAGGAAGTTCCAAGAAAAAGGCCAATTGCAAGAAAAAATGTTTTCATTTGTATCATGGACGGCCATTGGAAGAGGAACTGTCCTACATACATGGAAAGCATAAAAACATGAAGGGTGACAGACCTTCAGAAGGTATGTCAGATATGCTCAGGATACTTAGGGACTGTTACCTGTTGCTAGCAGAAATTTGATTTCTGTATCTTGTTTAGCACAGAAAGATTTTTATAAGACTACTGTTCCATTTATTTAAGAAATAAATTGATTCAACGTGGTTTTATGATTGACAGTCTCTATAACATACATATGGATGTATCTGTGAATGTATCTGAGCAAACAGTGAATACCATAGGATCTAATAGATCTAGAAATGAGATAAATCTAATGTATTTGTGGCACCTCAGGCTTGGCCATATAGGAGAAGACAGAATAAACAAATTGGAGAAAGATGAACTTTTGGGCTCATTGACTTTCGAGTCATATTCGATTTGTTAATTCTGTCTTCAAGGAAAGATGGCCAAATTATCCTTTGTAGGACACAGGGTGGTCCACTGAAATACTTATCCTAGTACACACTGATATGTGTGGCCCATTCGATGTGCAAGCTAGGGGTTGTAATTTTTACTTCATTTACCGATGATTACTCACGGTATGGATATGTGTATGACACACAAATCTGAAACTTTTGAAAGTTTCAAAGAGTTAAGATATGAAGTAGAAAAATAAATAGAAAAACTCATTAAGGTTCTTCGATCAGATCGAGGAGGTGAACACCTTAATAGAGAGTTTCGTGATTATCTCAAGGAGAATGGTATAGTTTCATAATGGACTCCTCCTGGTATACCTCAGCTCAATGGAGTGTCAGAGAGGAGGAATCAGACTCTATTGGATATGGTTCGGTCCATGATGAGCTTCACTAATTTACCCTTGTTTCTTTAGATAGATGCCTTATTATCAGCTATTTACTTATTGAATAGAGTTTCCTCTAAAGTCCGTTCCTACTACACCATATGAGATATGACATGGTAAGAAACCAAGTCTTGGTCATCTCAAAGATTTGGGGATGTCCGGGCCACGTCAAGCGACTACAGGCAGACAAGCTAGAGGATAGGACAATTAGGATACGACTTTTCGTCCCAAAGGATCACAAAGTGTTTGTGAGCCTAGATGCTATCTTCATGGAAATAGTTTATCCTTGACAAAGACAGTGGGAGGAAAATTGAGCTTGAAGAGAAAGTCTCTAAATAGCAACGAACCATTGTGTCTATAGAACCTATTTATATTAAGCCAGTACACGATGTCCCTCAATCACCTCGCAGATCTAGTAAGGTATACTAGAAGAGGATACCAAGGAAATGTTCCTAGTGGGAGATAGGGATCACATACAGGATCCCAAAACCTATGACGAGGCGATATCTGATATCGATTCCGAGAAATAGTTGGAGTTAGACTCCATGCATTCCAACCAAGTCTGGACCCTAGTAGATCCACCAGAAGGTATTGTACCTAATGGATGCAAATGGATCTACAAAAGGAAGATAGGTTCAGATGGAAAGGTAGAGACCTATAAAGCAAGGCTAGTGGCGAAAGGGTATAGTCAACGCAAAGGCATTGACTATCAGAAAACTTTTTCACCTGTAGCCATGTTAAAATTCATCCGAACATTGCTTGCCATTGCAGCATTTCATGATTATGAAATCTGGCAGATGGATGTGAAAACTGCATTCCTGAATGGATATCTTAATGAAGATATCTATATGGAACAGCCTTTGGGTTTCACTTCCAGTGATGGAGATCACAAGGTTTGCAAGCTGCAAAGGTCCATCTATGGACTAAAGCAAGCATCTCGGAGTTGGAACACTCGTTTCGATGACGCAATCAAAACGTTTGATTTCATCAAAAACGAAGAGGAACCGTATGTTTACAAAAAGGTTAGTGGGAGCGCTGTCGTATTTCTCGTACTGTACGTGGACGACATCCTCTTGATAGGGAATGATATTCCCATGCTAACCTCGGTCAAGGTCTGGTTGTTAAAAGAGTTCTCCATGAAAGACCTTGGGGAAGCATCCTATATTTTGGGAATAAAGGTCTATAAAGATAGATCTAAAAGGATGCTTGTCCTGTCATAGAATATGTATATAGAGGGAGTGCTGAAGAGGTTCGGCATGGAAACCTCTAAAAGGGGATTATTACCCCTTAGGCATGGGATAAATCTCTCCAAGAAGATGTGCCTTAACACATCTGAAGAGATTCAGGCTGAGCAAGATCCCTTATGCTTCGGCGATAGGGAGCCTCATGTATACCATGCTATGTACGTAAAATGATATAGTATATGCTGTGAGTGTCACGAGCATATATCAGTCAAATCCAAGCAAGAAGCACTGGATAACTGTGAAGAATATTCTTAAGTACTTAAGAAGAACTAAAGATTTATTCTTGGTCTTTGGAAGAAAATCAGAGTTGAAGGTAGAAGGATGCACACATATTGATGATAGAAAGTCTACATCAGAATATGTGCAATAATGGTTTAGTAAATTGGAAGAGTTCCAAACAACCAATCATTGTAGATTCTACCTTAGAAGCTGAATGTTAAGCCGTCTCTAAGGGTGCAGTGGAAACCTTTCGGTTTAAAAGGTTCATTGCAGAATTAGGTGTAATGCCATCAGATGCCATAGCACTCTTCTGTAATAACAAAGGCACCATAGCACTAGCTAAGGAGCCAAAGGTCTCACCAGAAACCGAAGCACATAGAGCGGAGGTTTAACCTAATAAGCGACTACCTCGAAAAGAAATAAGTAGAGGATCAAAAAGTAGACTCCACAGGAAATGTGGTGGACCCATTCACTAAGCAGATAACTCAGCAGAAAACTAGAACGCATCTTGAGAAGATGGGGCTTAGATTTATGGCTAATTGGCTTTAGTGCAAGTGGGAGATTGTTAGAAGTATGCCCTAGAAGCCAATTTGGCTGACGCATTATTTTATTCTAGGACATAATTTTGTACTTGACTATTTATTATTGGATAAATAAAAGGCATCTTTTTCATTCATGTCCTTATGTGTCCATGAATCGTCCAAGGAATTAATAAGATGATGACGCATATTCTCAAGAGTTGAGAATTTGAGGCATGTGTCATTGGTGATTAATTCTTGAATTACTTCTGATCGATGGATCATCACGAGGACGGTGATTGATCCGCTGAGATTAGTGCACATATTGCTTTCTTTGATGGACGAGTCTTGAGTCCACAGTGTAGGGACACTGGAGCAATTGTGCAAGTGCTTGTTAGAGAACAAGGGTACTGAGCGTGACCAACACAAGAAGTCACTTGGATGTCTATCCACTCGTCAGTGACTTGCTTGATGTTGCAGTAGTGTGACTGGTCCTTTGACCTGCGATGCTTCGGCTACTCACAGTGAGGTTATTGTAGTTTGACTGCACAAATACATGGTCTCTAGCCATATGGGTCCATGCAGTGTAGATTGGTTGCAGTAGGTTCACTGTAGGAGTAGGGTATGCATCTACAAGTAATCTATCGACCTTGATAGATAAGGAGAGATCCTATGTGATTTATAAGACTGAGTTCGTAAGATCTCGGCCGGGGCAGATTGCACAGTGGAGAAAGAGTTCTCTGCTCTCGAACTTAAGTCGAATAAATCTTGACATATGACAGACAAAGGGGTTTGACGAGTTATCCATGACCTCCGTCTTGTAGGGATCCACGATAGAAGGACTGTATCACATGATAACTGCACCTAGAGGTTCATCATTCTATTCTGCTGGGTAGCCACTACATGCTGCTAGGTGTCACTGGTAGATGGTGGGACTCATAGGGATTATCTTGATGATCGATAAACCCTAATGAGTAGAGTTGGAATCGTTCCGACCCATTGAAAGGAGTTTTTAATGATATTGTGATAGAGATCACAATATATCTCACTACCAGTCAGAGTAGAACCTATGGGGTCACACACACTAGAGGCATTGACCGATCCGATGGTTGAATCGTGATTAGGAATCACAAGTAATCAATTCGATTGATAATAAGTTGAAGAAGGAACAAAGGGAATTAATTAATTGGACTTGAAACAAGAGTCCTACTTGGAGTTGGATTCTTGGAGTCCTAATTGGATTAGGACTGAGATTCCTACTTGGACTGGGAATCCTATTTGGAGTAGGACTAGGATTCCTACATGGAGTAGGATTCCTATAATCCTAATTAGATTAGGAGTTTTGAATTAAATTTGGATTCCTACTTGGAGTAGGATTTCTAGAGTCCTAATCGGATTAGGACTTCGAATTCAAATTAGAGTCCTAATTGGATTAGGACTAGAATTAAATAAATCCTAATGGGATTAGGACTTCTTAAGTCCCAATTAATTATTAATCTAATGAATCAAGATGACTCCTAATTAGATTAGGATTGAAGGGTTCAATTGAGTCATGGCTTATCAAGTTCTAATTGGATTAGGACTTACCTAGATTAAAACCAAAGTTGGTTCACCCTTGGTCCAAACCTAATTAGATTAGGACCTAACCAAGAATGACCTTCCTAATCCTCCTTAGAGGAGGATTAGGTTAACCATGAAGGAGGGGCACACGCCCCTCCTCCTTTTCCTTGCTTGGTGCGGCAAAGAAGAGGGGCCGGCGCCCCTCTTGGAATTAATCAAGGAGCTCCTACAAAGTAGGAGCTCCACATGCTATTTAAGAGGAGGCGTGGGGCTGACCTAGGGCATTCATTGAAGCCCTCTCCCTCTCCAATTCGTGGCCCCCTCTCCTCCCCTTTCCTTGGTTCAGCCGCCATCATCCAAGGGAAAAAGAAGAAGAGGCGTGCACCTCTCCTTGGCCTCCTTCCTTGGTTCCAACGCAGGGAAGAAAAGAAAGGCTGCAGGGGCTTCGTTCCTCTTCCTCTATCCCTCCTTCTTCTTCCTCCTTTCAAGCACATTCAAGAGTTGAAAGAAAGAGAGGATATCAGCCATCAAAAGAAGTCTTTGCAAGGGAGCTAGCACCCCGGGAAGACAAGAGAGCTTTGATCGGATCTCTGCTTCGTGTGGATACCCGTAGAGGCCGGGCACTTGAACGGCTTCAAGCGAACCTTCATACAAAAACCACGATCATCAGTTTGCGGTGATCATCTACCCGCGCAAGGTGAAGATCTGATCTTCTAATTAGATTAAAAGTTTTTAATCCTAACCCATCTACGAACGGTTCATGAAACAACGTTCATGAGATAAACGTCGATCCCGCTTATGTCGATTCCGCTGCCATCTGAATTTTTTTGAATTTTCTGCGGCATGGGCGGGTATTCTAACATTAACCACCTAATCACGAAATCACGAAGCGCTCTTTATCCGATTCCGATGCTGCTGATGATAGCATCCCCTGGTGGATGACTTTGTGTAGAATCTTTTCTATCTTTTAGCGTCTTGATACTGACTTAGATTTGACTGAAGCAAGTTGACGAAAGCAATTCTGTGCAACGAGGGCTTAAGTCTTTGGATGTCCGGTATAGGAAGCATCTCTTTGGTCTTTGGTTATCCAGAGCAGTGGTCTTCAGCATATAAGTCCAAAAAAGTCTAGCGCATGTCATGCTCGTAACTTAGGAAGTAGACTAAACAAATGGGAGAAGGCATTGGTGACAAAGCCATCTCGTCCGTCAATTAACGATGAATAAGCCGTCACTCTCTAGAAGGGCGAGGCAATCCTTCCATCTCCAATCGTGTGGGGGATGTAAAGACCAAAGTCAAAGTACCGATCCAAATGGGGTATGGATATACATAGAGGAAGCTAGCAGCGTGTCAGAAATCCACTTTTCTAAATAGCTACCGCCGAAAGGAATACAGACAAGCATTGAACTATAAAGTGGTTCGACTGATGGGGGATAAGGAGACATTCATCTGTATTGTCATAACAGATCAACAGAGGCATACCGTGCCACCGGGGGTGACGGGAACGCGCCGTACTGTATGGAGGAAGGCAAGATAGCTACCAATGCTATCCAGTCGAGCCCCAACCACTGACCTCAACCCGCACTAAAGAATGCTCGTATATAGGAACCGCCCATGTTAGTCTTTGGCTATACAGACAGTAGTTATAAGCAACTATAAGTAAGCCGATTTCGCACATCACATAACCGAAAGAGATCGGAGTTCGTGTAACTCAGAAAGTGGGACAAAACAAATTGAGGAAGGAAGTGGGAGTTCCTTCCATTTGAAAGAACTTCCTTATGTTAACAAAGTGGGAGCCAAGTGCTTCGTTTGATGGAAGCACGAGGTGAGCTTCAATGCTTTCTTCTCTTCCTTAGCGTTAAGCATTTGGTGAGAGAGTTGCTTTAACGCGTTAATAAGGGTTTATTGCACCCGCCTCATTCCCTTGATGCGATCAGGTAATTTCATTAATGTGCTTGGATTTTTATTCATCAGAGGTGCGGGTAGACGGATAAGGAGAGCAAGTTCGTCCCATGTTGTTCTTTTCTTTCTTTCTTCGAAGCTTAAAGGTGGAGTCTTTTAGAGTTTTTTTTTTAATAATACCAAAATGCTCTATCGTAAGCCAGCTTTGAAAGTTATCCATGAGCCGCAGGAACGGAACAATTTGCAGTGGTGAAAGCGCGCTACTGAGGCATCATCCGAAGCGGGAAGATTCTCCTTTTCTTTAGATAAGTTCTAATAAAAACGGTAGTGAAAGGGTAGTAAGGGATTTTTTTCATCGACCTTGTAGTCGTTATCTCGCCATATGAATTTGTTTGTAAATGCGGGTTCTTACCCCTTATTCGTCAGTATGAGATTATTAAGAGTCGCGAAGGAAGGTTCCCCGAAGGGAGCCGGGGTAGGAAGGAATGTTTAGAGATGAAGCGAAAGACCGCACTCGAGGTAGAGAGCGCTCGAAGACTTTCCTTCCTTATTAGGATGTAGATCGAGATCGAGGGTAAGAAGGTCCAACTCAAGTTCGATAATGACATTTTAGCAGCCTGTAACACGTGTTAAACATGGGCGATGGGTGGGGAAGAGAATCGGGAATGAAGACCACAAGATAGAAATTCTCCTTGCCGAAAGAGATCACTCAGAAGGGCTTAAATCTAACTCCGAAAATGGAGAGTTTTGATCCTGCTTGAGGCAGAAATGGAGCGAAAGTCACAATTCCACGATTAGGGATCAGTCTTGTCAACAATCTTTTGTAGGATCTGGGGAAGCGCTTTTCTTTTTGAAGAAAAAGGTAAATCAAAACTTTCGACCCCTGAATAACCCATCTTTGGAGGTACACCGGCCGTGCCACATAAAGCGCTTCAAAATAGTCATACTAAAGGAACGGTGGAAGACCTATTTGAGTGATCTTTCTTCGAATCTGCTTCTTCTGAGCCCAGCCACCTTTTGGCTCGCTCTATATACTCTACTCGTTCCCTTGCTTTCGTCCTCCCATTCATGCATGAAGTAGATCCACGAAAAGGACATCTTCTAACTAGAAAAAGAAGAGTTTTTACCCCTTCCATCCCCGGGATGGAAAAGCCACGATTCCGCGGTTAGGAATCGAGCATGTTAGCGATCTTTTCCGGGGCTTGAGAACAAGGGTTTTGATCCATCGATTGAAGAAGAGAATAGTAGGAATTTACCCCTCTGGTGTGTAACCAGATGTTATTATAGCACTTTCAAAGGGCTAGGTTCCGGCTTAATCGGACGAAGCGGGCAAGCCAGCCTTAGTAGCACCTATGCTAGTCCACTACTGAATGATTATGATACACCATCTCGAGAGATTGTTCTCTACCGGAACTGGCATTACACACCAGCAGAGATCGGGGAAGACGTTCCATAGCTGCTTGTGAGCTAGACTTGCTTGTCTGATCACCTTATGAGAGAATCAATGAGAGTAGCAGATAGGTAGGCGGCTTAGAAAAGGCATTTCCCAAGCTTTTTGGGTGCTCCAACTGATGGTTCTCCCCACCTCTTTCTTTGAAGCAGAAAGGCAAAGAGCTGTTCGCGGTTCCTCTGTGAAAACTCAAAGGAAATATATTCGCAGAAGCTTCAGAGGCCATACAACGAAAGATTCCTTTAAAAAGCTCATCACGAGAAGTAGTCCTTTGGTTCTAGATTTGTTGGTCTTCCTTCCCAGATTCTCTTTCCCGGGCCAGCTCAACTTAGAAGGGCAGTACCCGTGTACTCAACTATCAATCTTAGTACATTTAGCATATCATTTATTTTGATAATGTCGAGGAGGCCATCGAGTCCAGTAGTCATTGATCCGCCCAAACTAGTGTAGTATTTATAATTCGCTTGGGATAACTGCTAGTTACTATAAGAGAGTAGCAAGGGCAGAGCTGCTCCACCCGAAGCAGGGACAAGGGGCAAACCAACAGCATATCTTCCATCTCGAGATGGTGATTTAGATTCACGAAGCTATAAGCACCGGAGCGAGCACCAATATCACTTGAATTTGAAGGAGCAGAAAGGCCTGGAAATGTTACAAGATGATCTTTTTGCGAAATACATTTGAAGGTGGGTCGATGCCCCTGTGATTTTGACCATCGGCAGTCCTGGCCATGTCATAAAAGGCAGAAATGGCTATGTGAAATAGAATATTTTTCCCCATTTGATCTTTTTCAGACCTTCTGACCCCACCCTGAACCACTCATAATAGGTATCATACATAGCCTGTTCCTGGGCCAATTGATCCAGTTGGAGCTTATCGTTTTTCTATTGAAGAATCGTTTTTTCCAGTTAAGTTATTTATCTAAGGCTCAAGGGCAAGAAATGGCTCTACCTACAATACCAACGGAGCAAAGCCCTTTCCATACGCTATCGATTGGTATAGCTCAGAATGGTTCTGGATCGATTCCACCGGAAATTCAAAACGATTACTGGCCGATGTTCCGGTATGGCGGGTGTAGAAGTATACCATTATAGGGAGCTCCATCCATACCAATGGTGGAGTGAAAAGCTGTCGTGATTCATCTCCACCTGCCAACCATGGGAACTTACTTATGAATCTAACTCTTTTGAATAAACCGTCGGCTCATGGAGCTACAGGGAATGATACTGACAGAGAAGGGTAAACTCCTGCCATAGTTATTATGTCCCCAAACTCGACAGTTTTTTGATCATCCCCCCTAGCTCACATGGAGTATGTTACGCCTTCCAATGGATAAACGTTAGTACCCGTGGATAGAGATGTTTTCCCAATGATTGATAGATATACCGGGGAGATAGTTTGGCAAGCAAGATCTTCTACTGGAAATGAAGCTGTCTTCTACGGGAGAAACTTCGTCGGATAGGCCGGTAAGGGAGCCCAGTAATATATAAAATAATAATAAATATATATAATAATGATTGATTCAGTCGATTTCCCCTCTGAAGAGCAAAGCCTATCGAAAGACCTTTCACTTGAGACAGAAGATCCGGGAGTCTAGGCAATCGGTAGTTCGAGATTTGTAGTGAGTCCAAGGCAGGATTCAAAGACGGACTCTCCTTCTATGTAGGATTCAGACTAGCGCAAGACATCGTCATTCATTGCCTCTCAAAGGCATTCTTTGAATCTATCTTCTTTAACTCTAGCAGAGATGCTTGCTTCTCTATCTAATGGTTGAGTGAGTGAGCTCATATGGGATCCCTCTCTCTTCCAGTCGAATGAGCTATCTCTATCTGGCTTGGTCGTTTTCGTCTCTTGACTTTCTGTGGAGGAATTAGCCTTCTACCGCTACTTTTTCTTCCTCCTGTCTGACCAGTAAACAGTCTACAGCGGCTTACAGCTGGTATCATTCCTCTCTCACCGCTTGGTCTTGCTGCTCTTGCCTTGCTTGCAATGCTGACCGAAGCCAGGTAAATCAAAGTAGGGTCGACAATAGCCAGATTCTTGTTATGACCGCTCCTTGACACAGGGGAATTGTCTGAAACAGAAGAGGATTTCTTCGCAAAGGAGAGGGATTTATGGCAGTAAATTGACTTCGGGAGAGAGCGTTAGACATTAAATGAATTTTTCCAGTAGTATTGAACCGATTCGTTGATTGATCGGCCCAAGCCCGTGTCAGGTTGGGTTAGCCCTCTCTTTTCTGAATTGAGGACTCCTGAATCAAATCCGGTCCCAGAGGCATCTCGAAAGAAAATAGATATTTTCTGAATTTGACGTTGAGATTGATGGCTGATGTGCTTCCTGGGATTTTGAGTTCCCCGGATTCTTTGCTCGCTGCTCATTGGCCAGGAACCCTATTCGCCTTGCCTTTTGAGTCAGGATTCTCTTTTGTCTGCTCTAAATCACGAACTAGGATAATTGCTTTCCGGGATTCGGGACTTGAAAGCACTTAATACTCATATTGTTGGGGGGATTCCCTTCTAATCTAAGTTGAGGATTCTTTCTTTTCACCTGGGGAGGATCTATCTTATTATCGAATGAATGGGAGGAGCCGTAGCAGTGAGTGGGGGCAAATGAAATTAAAGAACAATTTCAGAACTTTCTTGATAGAGACGCAACCAATGATAGAGACGCAACCAGCCCATCTAAAGATCCTTTGCATGGAATTGAAGGTCCTATGACTAGGGCCAAGACTAAGAGGATGAAACAAGCTTTGGAAAGCCTGATCATAAAAATCAAAGGAAAAGAAGACCAACGTGAGATAGAGGCTGCACCTAATTGGGTCACTTTCATACAATTGGGTGAAGATGCTTTGAGTCCAACCTGAAGACAACACTTTGGAAAGTCCAAATCACATGACAAGAAGCATTCATGGGAAGGCCAACTTTCCTATTATATTTGGATTTTCGTGCATACTTTTGGGGTGATATTTCAGATGATGTTTTGTATTCCCCAAGTCACATTCAGACTTTCTTGTAGTTCCCAAAGTCACTATAATTACTTTGGGATCTTTTTCCTAAGTTCTGGTTACTTTTCTAGGAGTAGGTGTAACATGCATCTTTTCCAAGCCTTGGTAAATGCAGCCTTGGAAAATGCATGACAAGTAGTGCTATGTAATTTCCTAGGAGTTGCTTCTCTTTAAAGCCACTTCAGCCTTAAAATAGCACCTGATTGTACTTGAGAGGGGGAGAACGCATGAATGAAATTTGAGGGTTTCTCTTATGTGAGAGCTTCACCTTTGTTCTTGGATTAGAACTTGATAGTGTTGGTTCTACCGGCAGGTCGCGGTTAGGGTCACGCTTCTTTTGATAACTTTGGTTCTACCGGCAGGTTGCGGTTAGGGTCAAGTTCCTCATTCTCTACCTATTTTCAGGACGGTCCGAAGTGTGCGTGCATACTTTTGGGGTGATATTTTAGATGATGTTTTGTATTCCCCAAGTCACATTCAGACTTTCTTGTAGTTCCCAAAGTCACTATAATTACTTTGGGATCTTTTTCCTAAGTTCTGGTTACTTTTCTAGGAGTAGGTGTAACATGCATCTTTTCCAAGCCTTGGTAAATGCAGCCTTGGAAAATGCATGACAAGTAGTGCTATGTAATTTCCTAGGAGTTGCTTCTCTTTGAAGCCACTTCAGCCTTAAAATAGCACCTGATTGTACTTGAGAGGGGGAGAACGCATGAATGAAATTTGAGGGTTTCTCTTATGTGAGAGCTTCACCTTTGTTCTTGGATTAGAACTTGATAGTGTTGGTTCTACCGGCAGGTCGCGGTTAGGGTCACGCTTCTTTTGATAACTTTGGTTCTACCGGCAGGTCGCGGTTAGGGTCAAGTTCCTCATTCTCTACCTGTTTCCAGGAGGGTCCGAAGTGTGCTCTTATCATTTGGTATCAGAGCCCGGTTCCTGAAATCAGGTGTTATCTATCCTTTGTGTGTTTATCTTGTTTAATTCAAAAAATAAAAAAATGGTGTTCCGCTGTTGTTTATCTCTATATCCTTGGTGACATCTTCCTTTAATCGGTTTGTGTCATCGTCCTTGCTCCTTTCTGTTCTGCTATTTCGAAAAAAAGAAAAAAAAAAAAGAAAAAAATTCGGGGCAGATTTTGCTTCTAATTTCCTTGTGGGTTCTTTAACGCTTCCATTGAATTGTTCTCAATTCAAACCTTCCTTGAACCCTTTGTTGGTTCCAATTAAATTGTTCCTTGCGAGTTCTTGTTCCCTAAGGTTATCATCGACTCCTTACTGTTTCCTGTTGTGTAGAAACATCCAAAAGGTTCTTATTTAAGAGCTCATAAGGTGAAGCTAAGTGGTAAAAGGCAAGAGGGTGAGATCATCATCAAGAAAAAGCCATAAAAGAGTGTCCACCAGAGAGAGGAGTGTGTGAGGACCTATTCTGTTTATACTAATCTTTTGATTGCAGCATACAAAGATGAGTAGTGAAGGTAGTAAACAACCAGATGTTGATATGAAGTTATGGATGAAAGCCATTGCTGATCAACTTACTAAGCTTGGTGCACGAATGAATGATTTGGAATCACCAAGCAGACTCAAACCTTTGAGGGGGCGGATGTTTGAAGAAGAAGAAGAAGAGGAATATTCGGATGGAAGAAGTAATGGAAGGAGGCAAAGAGATGAATCAAGAAAAGACAGTCATTTGGGAAGTATTAAGATGACAATCCCTGCATTCCAAGGTAAAAATGATCCTGAATTATATTTAGAGTGGGAGAGAAAGGTTGAACATGTGTTTGAATGTCATAATTATTCCGAGGAGAAGAGGGTTAAACTAGCCATTGTTGAGTTCCATGATTATGCTAGTATTTGGTGGGATCAAATGGTGACTAGTAGACATAGAAATGGGGAGAGGCCTATTGGTACATGGGATGAGATGAAGGCTGTCATGAGAAAAAGGTTTGTACCCAGCCACTACTATAGAGATTTGCACAGGAAATTGCAAAGTCTAACTCAAGGCTCCATGAGTGTGGAAGATTACTATAAGGAGATGGAAATAGCCATGATTAGAGCCAATGTTGAAGAAGACCGAGAGGCAACCATGGCTAGATTCATTGGAGGTTTAAAGAAGGAGATAGCTGATGTGGTAGAATTGCAACATTATATAGAGATGGAGGATTTGCTGCACAAAGCTATTCTAGTGGAAAGGCAATTGAAAGCTAAGAGTACTTCCAAATTTACTACTAGTTCCTCATGGAAATCGAATTGGCAAAATAACAAATCTGTGTCAAAGCCAAAAGAAGATGCAAAGGCCAAAAATTCGATTGCTGCACCTAAAGGTAAAATGGAAACTAATTCATCCTCTAGATCTCGTGATATTAAATGTTTCAGGTGTCAAGGAGTTGGACATATTGCTTCTCAATGTCCAAACAAAAGAGCCATGATACTGCTGGATAATGGAGACATAGAGAGTGTGAGCTCAAGTGATGATGGCATGCCACCATTGGAGGATTGTAGTGATGTTGAAGTTGCTGAACCTGTTGTTGGAGATGTGCTTGTTACTAGGCGTGCTCTCAACATGCAACCTAAGGCGGGTGGTAATGAGGAGCAACGTGAGCATATATTTCATACAAGATGCCATATAAACGACAAGGTATGCAGCTTAATCATTGATAGTGGGAGTTGCACTAATGTTGCTAGCACCTTGTTGGTTGAAAAATTGAGTTTGCCCACATTAAAGCACCCTAATCCATATAGACTTCAGTGGCTGAATGATTGTGGAGACATAAGGGTGACTAAGCAAGTGATGATTTCATTTTCCATCGGTAAATACAAGGATGAAGTTCTTTGTGATGTGGCACCTATGCATGCTGGACATCTACTTCTTGGGCGTCCGTGGCAATTTGATAGAAGGGTTATTCATGATGGGTACAAAAATAGATACACTCTTGTTATGAACAATCACACTATTGTTTTAACACCTCTCCAACCAACCGAGGCCTATGCTGATCAAATCAGAATTACAAGAGAGTGTAAGTTGAGAGAGGAGCAATTGAGCATTCAAGAAAAAGAGAGGAAAGATAAGAAAAATGAGAGTGAGCAGACGAAAGAAAAGAATAAATCAGAATCCAAAGAAGAGAAAAAAAAGAGAGTGAGTGCATTTGCAAGCAAAAGAGAGGTTGAGAGTGCCTTGTTAGCAAAAGAGCAGCTACTTGTGCTCATACACAAGGATGTTTATTTCACTAACGAACTCAATTCTTCTTTGCCTAGTATGGTTGCTTCTTTGTTACAGGAATTTGGTGATATTTTTCCAGAAGAAATTCCCCATGGATTACCTCCTACAAGAGGTATTGAGCATCAGATTGACTTAATTCCAGGTTCTTCAATCCCAAATAGACCAGCCTACAGAACAAGTCCAGAGGAAGCAAAAAAAATTCAAAGGCAAGTAGATGAGTTGCTGCAAAAAGGATTTGTGAGGGAGAGTCTTAGCCCGTGTTCTGCTCCTGTGATCTTGGTTCCGAAGAAAGATGGGACGTGGCGCATGTGTACGGACTGCCGAGCCATAAATAAAATCACTGTAAAGTATCGATATCCTATCCCTAGATTGGATGATATGCTTGATGAATTGCATGGTTCGTGTGTGTTTTCTAAAATAGATTTGAAGAGTGGATACTATCAAATTCGCATGAAAGAAGGTGATGAATGGAAAACAGCTTTTAAAACAAAATATGGTTTATATGAGTGGATGGTGATGCCATTTGGCTTATATAATGCACCCAGCACCTTCATGAGGTTAATGAACCATGTTTTGCGTTCTTTCATTGGGAAATTTGTTGTAGTGTATTTTGATGATATTTTGATTTATAGCAAAACCTTAGATGAACATGTTAATCATTTGCATGTTGTTCTTAATGTTTTGAGAGTAAACAAATTATATGCTAATCTTAAAAAGTGTTCATTCTGCCATGAATCTGTTGTGTTTTTGGGTTTTGTTGTAAGCTCGAAAGGAATAAGTGTGGATGAGGAGAAGGTAAGGGCAATTAGAGAATGGCCTACACCTAAGAATGCAAATGAGGTAAGAAGTTTTCATGGTTTAGCAAGTTTTTATAGAAGGTTTGTAAAGAACTTTAGTTCTATTGCTGCACCTTTGAATGAACTTGTTAAAAAGAATGTTGTGTTTAAGTGGAATGAAGTGCATGAGGAAGCTTTTAATTCATTAAAAGAAAAATTGACCAATGCACCTTTGCTTTGTTTGCCTAATTTTGATAAAGCTTTTGAAATTGAATGTGATGCATCTGGTGTTGGCATAGGGGCCGTACTAATGCAGGACTCTAAACCAATTGCTTACTTTAGTGAAAAGCTTAATGGGGCATCATTGAATTATTCCACGTATGACAAAGAGTTGTACGCTTTGGTGAGAGCTTTGCAAACTTGGCAACACTACTTGTGGTCAAGGGAATTCATAATTCATTCTGACCATCAAAGCTTGAAGTTTCTAAGATCTCAAGGTAAGCTTCAAAAAAGACATGCCAAGTGGTTGGAATTCATTGAGATGTTTCCTTATGTAATCAAGTACAAGAATGGTAAGGAAAACAAAGTGGCTGACGCATTGTCCAGAAGGTATGCATTGCTTACTTCTTTGCAAACTAAATTACTTGGTTTTGAGTTTATAAAGGACTTATATGCTAATGATTCTGACTTTGGCCAAGTATGGGATTCTTGTTCTAAACATGCTTTTGGGGACTATTATAGGCATGATGGTTTCTTGTTTAAGAAAAATAAGTTGTGTGTGCCTGTTTGTTCCTTGCGTGAAATGCTAGTTAGAGAAAGTCATGGTGGTGGATTGATGGGACATTTTGGGATAAAAAGGACCTTAGAAATATTGCATGAGCATTTTTATTGGTCTAACATGAAGCATGATGTGCAATCGGTCTGTGATAAGTGCATAGCATGTAAACAAGCTAAATCTAAAGTCATGCCCCATGGCTTCTATATACCTTTGCCTATGTCTAATCAACCCTGGACTGATATTTCAATGGATTTCGTGTTAGGATTACCTCGATCTCAAGGTGGCAAAGATAGTATATTTGTCGTTGTTGATAGGTTTAGTAAAATGGCGCATTTCATTGCATGCTCTAAAACCAATGATGCAACACATATTGCTGATCTGTTCTTTAAAGAGATAATGCGCTTGCATGGATTGCCTAGAACAATAGTAAGTGATAGGGATGTAAAGTTCCTAAGTCATTTTTGGAAAACTTTGTGGAATAAACTAGGAACAAAACTCTTATTTTCTACTGTTGCACATCCTCAAACGGATGGACAAACTGAAGTAGTAAATAGAACACTTACTACCTTGTTGCGTGCTATCATTCAAAAGAATTTGAAAAATTGGGAGAAATGCTTGCCACATGTTGAGTTTGCTTATAATAGAACTGTTCATTCTACTACTTCTTATTCTCCTTTTGAAGTTGTGTATGGCTTTAATCCTTTGACTCCTTTAGACATCTTACCTTTGCCTACTAATGAGTGTACCAACTTGGATGGTAAGAAAAAGGCGGATACTATTAGGGAACTGCATGCAAAAGTTCGAGCCAACATTGAGAGGAAGAATGAGCAATATGCAAAGCAAGCAAATAAGGGGCGTATTAAAGTTATTTTTGAACCAGGAGATTGGGTTTGGGTTCATATGAGGAAGGAGAGGTTTCCCACTCAAAGAAAATCTAAGCTGCAAACAAGAGGAGATGGACCCTTCCAAGTTCTAGAGAAGATCAATGACAATGCCTACAAGTTGGACTTGCCAAGTGAATATGGTAATGTAAGTGCTACCTTTAATGTGGCTGATCTATCTTTGTTTGATGTAGGTGATGAATCTGATTCGAGGACGAATCCTTTTGAAGAGGGAGGGAATGATAGAGACGCAACCAATGATAGAGACGCAACCAGCCCATCTAAAGATCCTTTGCATGGAATTGAAGGTCCTATGACTAGGGCCAAGACTAAGAGGATGAAACAAGCTTTGGAAAGCCTGATCATAAAAATCAAAGGAAAAGAAGACCAACGTGAGATAGAGGCTGCACCTAATTGGGTCACTTTCATACAATTGGGTGAAGATGCTTTGAGTCCAACCTGAAGACAACACTTTGGAAAGTCCAAATCACATGACAAGAAGCATTCATGGGAAGGCCAACTTTCCTATTATATTTGGATTTTCGTGCATACTTTTGGGGTGATATTTCAGATGATGTTTTGTATTCCCCAAGTCACATTCAGACTTTCTTGTAGTTCCCAAAGTCACTATAATTACTTTGGGATCTTTTTCCTAAGTTCTGGTTACTTTTCTAGGAGTAGGTGTAACATGCATCTTTTCCAAGCCTTGGTAAATGCAGCCTTGAAAAATGCATGACAAGTAGTGCTATGTAATTTTCTAGGAGTTGCTTCTCTTTGAAGCCACTTCAGCCTTAAAATAGCACCTGATTGTACTTGAGAGGGGGAGAACGCATGAATGAAATTTGAGGGTTTCTCTTATATGAGAGCTTCACCTTTGTTCTTGGATTAGAACTTGATAGTGTTGGTTCTACCGGCAGGTCGCGGTTAGGGTCACGCTTCTTTTGATAACTTTGGTTCTACCGGCAGGTCGCGGTTAGGGTCAAGTTCCTCATTCTCTACCTGTTTCCAGGACGGTCCGAAGTGTGCTCTTATCATTTCTTTTCATAGGATTGAGAACCTCAACTGAAATAAAAGATCCATACCCTGATTCGGGTTTTATTGAACGAAACCTCCTTTGATTAGGGACAATCTTGGCAAAGGACAAAGATTGATGAGTGGGATGATCTGTTTTCAAAGGAGTTTTTCTGTCGTGTATGGTGATAGTCTTCAAAGACATTTATTATGGAATCAAAGGTATACTGGGACTGCTCAACCTCGCGAATTCCCGAGTTGGAAAAATGAACGGAACCCAGACTAAATAAGCTCGCTTTTCCTCTTCGACACGGCTCTTGATTCACTCCTTACAGTTAATGTAAAAAAGGGGACTTTGACCTCACCGCGGATTCAACCCCGTCTTCCTATCCTAGCCCCTTTCCCGCTCTCTTTGCTCTTGCTTTCCTTACGCCAAGCCAAAATTCCCTCTTTCATTCATTCTGAGATCGAGCGACCCGCGGCATCGCTCATCGAGGCTCCATCGGCTTATCAAAAGGGTTCCATCACTCTGGCTTCGAAACCTCCTGGAACAAATGAACTATTAACTTGCTCAGGTGGGCGCTTTTCCTGACTGATGATCTTATAAAAATAAATTATCCCCTTCCTGAGATCAGTTCTCGGTGCTCGCTGATCCATGAAACTGGGATTTTGGAATGAACTATGGTTATTACTACGAAGATGGACTCAAATTACTTTTTTTTTATTGCTTTTTTTGATGATAGAAAAAATTTTCCCATTCCATAGGGTCATTCGGGATAAAAAACCCTGGAGAAGGACGAGTGAAAAACTGAAGTACGTTAAGGCTTCTTTATCTCTATCTGTTCCAGTAGCAGCAGCAGAAAGAAAGTTCGGGCGGTAAGCAAAAAGGGGGCTCCCTTGCCTTGGAAAGGGCTGTTCCTATCTCTCTCCTTCCTTTCGTCGCTTCTGGATGGTAGGTAGCTAATTGGTCAGAGAACGGGACTGAATCCCGAAATTCCGCTTTTCCCGTTAAGGCATATGTGGATCGTTTGACTTTTTTTTTGAATATAAAACCACTATGCCCGAGAAGGTGTGTAAACGGTGAGTCAGGTATAAAGCAACAAAGTATTCCAATTTCCATGATCTCAACCCAGTCCCAAGTTCCACTATTGGTCCTTTGCCTTATTATCCATAGGAAGAATGCCGAGATAATTGGATTCTATTTTGAAATTCGAGATGATATAGGTACAGGTCTAACTTTATCCTATCCTCTTCTCCTTTGGTCAGGCAAGTCAGCCTCTAAAAAAAAAAAGCAAGCCAAAGGAAAACAGATCAGATTGGTAAATCAAGAGCTTAGAAGCAGGATAGCTATGGTGGGGACACATTAATTGAGTTGTCGAACTCCTCAAATTATAGCGTTGAACGTAACTAATTGTCAGCATAGCGCTTTACGTCCCCTAAACCTGTACTTGAGTATAGTTGTATCCCCAGATCCGTTGGTAGGCTCTCCCGTTCGATATCCGATTCGAAACGTCGGATTGCTGCCTTTGTTGAATAAGGGCCTCAATAATAAAAGGATAAGGGAAAGGAAGGATATCCAATCTAAAGTCAAGTATGCCAGAACTCGTAGCCTTGTTGAAATAGTCTCCTCTTTCTTGTCTTTCTTCTCCCCTAAAAGAATAATATAGAACTAATATAACTAATAATATAGATCTAATGATATAGATATAACAATAGAACTATGAACTATATAGTTCATATTAAATTAATAGCTAATAGCCCTAAGCTAAGATCCAGCAGTTTCCTGAATTCCTATACACTATTTCTATTTGTTATACTATTTCTATTTCTGTTATGTGAGCCCGCTTAGCTCAGAGGTTAGAGCATCGCATTTGTAATGCGATGGTCATCGGTTCGATTCCGATAGCCGGCTTTTTTTTCTCTATCGATTTTTCCATGATTGATAATCTCTCCTTTTCTCAAAATGTTGGATCACCGATCTATTATGTCGTGGTAACTTGTAACTATGAATAAAAAATGGATTGGAGCAATTAGATCTCTACAGAACAAATCATAAAACGGAGCCTCAACTTCCTATATATACATATAAAAAAAATCCGTATAGTCATAAAACGGAGCTTCACCGATCTATTGGTGGCCTGGTTCCATAATGAGTTCTTTTTGACCTGCCTACCACTTAGAGGATTTTTCACCTGTGTTTCTTCGTGCGGCAATGTTGACGCACCACCCTTGGGGTTCATACAAATCAAAATGACTGGAGATGTCATTGCAAAAGTCCCGCCTCCTTCGAAAGAGAGTTCTATATGGAAGCATAATCCATCTTGGAAAAGAGGGTACTTTCTACTACTACTACTGATCGACTCCAGGGAAAAGTCTGTCAATATATCCCTCTTGCTGATGCGGGTCAACTCCTTTAGAGGAATTGGAAGTATGAGACTAGACTCACTCTCCACAATTGGATGAATCGAAAGAAAACAGGCTACACTTAGATCGATTAGTCCAAAAGAGACCTATTACCAGTGTTCTTTCTCTATTAGGTGCAACAAAGGAAGATCTAGGTGAGGTTGAGTGCTCGCTTTCTTCCATCGACCGGAGCTCTTTGGATTGATCACTTGTCAAGGACAGCCCGGAATTCCCGCTGACTGTCCAGCAACGGAGCCATAAACAGTAAGTCATATTATCGGGCAACTCCATCCACGACAAGGTCTCATGGGTCTTGGTCGGGGGCTTCGACCCATAGAGAACAGGGTGGCTCTCAAACTGAAACACATGTGGTAAGGTCTTTCTTTGTGTGCATACCAACCCGAGTTGGATCAATGAGGATGGTGTGATCTGACCTCTCAATCGTCGGTTTCCCCATGACTGAAACAGGAATATAAAAAAGAATTAGGAAAGAAAGCTCATTAGGTCAAAACATCGTGAGGATATAGTTACTCACTCGATCCACCTCCATCCACTTTGCTGAATACCAAAAAGAACTCATTCTATAACGAAATTGGATCTATTTCTTTCACACGGTCAACTGGCATTCTCCTGGCTTATCTAGCAATTTATCTCCATTGGACAATTGGTTGACAATGACTGTGAAGTTCTTTTTTCTCGATATGGTTGTACTATGCAGGATCAAGTGTCAGGGAATGTGATCACACAGGGGCCTAAATGTGGACGACTCTTTCCTATACACATGCCTATACCAGCTGTTGTTCGTGATTCCAAGTTGTTTTTCTTTGCTTGTATTACTGTCAAAAATAAGAGTAAGATGTGGCATAATCGTCTAGGCCACCAAACTCCAAAGTTTTACTTCATGTACTAAATTCTGGTTTACTTACTAAGAAAATTCGTTGTTCTTCTAAAGATGTTGAGTTTGATTGTTCTAGCTATAAATTGGGCAAAAGCAAAGTTTTGCCCTTTCCAACTCATAATACTCTTTCCACCAACTATTTTGATTTGATTCATACTAATGTCTGAGTATTGCACCTATTGTTTCTCATGCTCAATATAAATACTTTGTGACATTCATTGATGACCATAGTAGATTCACATGGATCTACTTTCTTCGGTCAAAATCTAAAGTCTTTGAAGTATTTAAGAATTTCTTAGCATTCATTAAAAATCAAGTTTCCACTTGCATCAAGACCTTAAGATCAGTTTCTGGTGGAGAATACATGTCTCATGAATTCTAGAATTTTCTCTAACAAAAGGGAATCGTATCTCAACAATCTTGTCCATCCACTCCACAACAGAATGGTGTTGCTGAAAGAAAGCACCATCATCTTCTTGATGTGGTTCGAACTTTGCTTCGAGTCATTTGTTCCATATAGATTTTGGGTTGAAGCTCTTAGTACTGCAGTTTACCTAATTAATTGATTTCCAGCTTCTAAATTGCGGTATGAATCTCCATATTTTTGACTATACCATTGTCATCCAAGGTACTCTGATCTTCATACTTTTGGATGTGTCTATTTTGTCCATCTATCTCCTCATAAGCGAAATAAACTTTCTGCCCAGTCTATTAGATGTGCTTTTCTTGGCTATGCTCCTCACCAAAAGGGTTTCATGTGGTATGATCCTGCTGCTAAGAAGATTCGTGTCTCAAGAAATGTTATATTTTTTGAGAATCAATATTTTCTTACATCTCACATTGAGTCTCCATCCTTACCTTTCATATCCTTCTTACTTGATTTTTCTGTTGACAATTCTACATCAATTGTTTCTCCTTCTGCAACAAGGTTTAAAGCAGGTTTTGTGTATAAAAGGTGTGTTTGTGATGCTGGCCCACAACGAGATCCTACCCCACCACTTGAAACTGCACCTATTCCTCAACCTCTTTGCAAGTCAACCCACCCATCTCGTCCTCTAGATAGGTATGGATACCCAGCTACATCTTTAGTTGCTACTTTATCTACTATTTCTATCGCATCTTGTTATACCAAGGCTATAAAACATGAGTATCGGTAGAAAGCAATGTAAGAGGAACTTGATGCTCTAGAACTGAATGATACTTGGGAGATACACTACAACAATAAAGGGTTTTGGTGACTCTATATTGCCGACGCTACATAAAAGCGTCGGCAATTTTTTTTCTTGCGACAGTAACCGCCGACGCTTGTAAAAAGCATCGGTAAAAAAAGATTCCACCGACGCTTATAAGCGTCGGAATATTTATCACTGATGCTTATAAGCGTCAGCGTAGGAAAAAATACGACGACGCCTATAAGCGTCGTCGGACTTCACTCCTCCCACTACAAAACCCAATCGACCCCCTCTCTCCACAGCCCACGGCCCTAAATCCTCAGCGACCCCCTCCGTCCACGGCGACCGACCCCCTCCGTCCTCAGCCCTTTTCACCGATCTCAGCCAATCTCCTCCAACGAGCAACCCTAAATCGCGTTCCTCCGCCGCATCTCCTTCCCCTCCTCCCCCTCTCCGTTGGCCTCCTCTTTGTGGCACAAGCACATCGCTATGTGTTACTTCACAGTGATATAATATTCGAGTATCGCAGGTTAGTATGATTGTAATCTTCTTATCTGTCATATCAGATATAAATGCTTAGCTAAAGAGTTTCTAATCGTGCAGAGAATTTTTAGTAACTCAGCGAAGCATCAACAATAACATTCGTCCTACCCCAAGAATTGAGCAAAGATGGTTGGTTGAGTTATTTCCTGAATGGCTATTCAAACAGGTTAAACATTTAATACATTAGGTATTTTTACAATTTTTTTAGACATTGTCATTGAATAATTAATGATATGATCCAGCTCAAGGACTTTGACAAGGACAAAGAAGATGCTCAAGATGATGTGGAGATTCCAATTGGGCCAATCACAAGAGCTCGAGCCAAGAAACTTCAAGAAGCTGTCCAAACTTTATTAACTCAAGCCCGAGGAGAAGGTTCTAGTCCACATGAAGATTTGGACTTGAAGATGGCTAATATGTGGCAAGTCCATTTCGACAATATCCAGCCCAATTAATTATTTAAACATGGAAAAGAAGAGTCTAATTCTTTCAAATTCGGACTCCTCTTTATGGTGCATTTATCATAGGCTTTTGGAAGGCTGAAGGACATTTTTGAGGCTTGCAAATGAAGGATGAACCTAGTCAAAATGGTTGGAAGTTTTGCTGCAACTTCCCAAGGTTAATTAATTGCTACCAAGACTTTAAGTAGTATTCCTTTCATCTTCACCAACTTTCATTTAATGTTTTTCTAGTTGGTTCAATGCACCCAAGGCTTGTTTTGCCTATAAATACTTGGTGTTTTCACTTGTAATCAAGCAATTCTGAAATATAATCTTTTTGTGAGAATTTTCTTTCTATTGTTCTTGTGTAGAACTTATGGTAGTTTCAAGTACAACCACTTGAACCTCCAACCCTTGATAATATTGGTTTCTGACTCTCTATAGTCACGGGGTCAATATTCCTAATCCTTTGATGATATAGATTTCTTGCTCTTTATAGCAACAGGGTCTATATTCCTTTTCTTTTAACCTTTTTGGACGATTTGGGAATTCATTTTCCAAACTATTGTTGTTGGGTCTCACGGCAGGTCCGTTGAGATTTGCATCATTTGGTATCAGAGCCAAGGTTTCCAATCAGGTTACCTATCCCTTATTTGCTTTTATATTCTATCATTTATATTTTTTTCATCCTTTTGCATCATTTGATATCATTTCATCCATAACCATTTCATTTCTATTCTCTACCATTTCTTTTCGTGCTTCATCTTTGTTGATATTGTTGTTGGTTCTATTATTGAAAGAAAAATATAAAAAGAGGAGACTGAAGTTGTAAAACAAAAAGAAAAAGAAAAAGAAAAAAAAAGACAAAAAAAAAGGAGATCAAAAGGAGTTAGAAGGCTAAATGTTTTGAAAGAAAAGAAGAAAGAGAAGTTTGCCTTTTATTATCATCTATTTCTCATATTTCATCTCTATATATCCATTATTCAACTTTTCATATCCATTTGCTTTCTTTTCATATTCTTTGCTTTTCTTTTCATATCCATTTCTTCTCATCATTTATGTTCCTAAACTCTTCACACTTGTTGCTTCCATATTGACTCCACTCAAAAATCTGTATTTTTAAGTGTGTTGGTTTTTCATTTGCTTTGCTTTGAAATTTATCTTAGTTTTCTCAAGAACTTTTAAGAGAAAATTGAGTGGTAAAAGGCAAGAGTGTGTGAGATCATCAGAGGGAAAAAGCCAAATCATTGTGTGCAAATACGAGTGATTGAGTGAAATATATTTGAGTGAAACACGTGAGGGAGTGGTGAGGTTCTTTTCATTTTTACAACATGTCTCAAGGCAGAAGTGAAGAGGCACCAATAGACACCAAATTGAACATTCAAGCTCTGCAACAACAATTCCAGCGGATGAATGCCCAACTTGAAGAAATCCGAGAACGATTAGATCATAATGACCAACAAGTGAATCAAATACAGCAAGGCACTATGCCACGAGGGAGAAGGCAAAACAGACGTTCCTCCATTCCTCCAGTTGATCATGTTGATACTTATGAAGGTGAAAATGAAGAATTTGATGATGAAACTTCCCTAGCTTCCATACGAAGACAAAGAGATCATAGACCAAGATGACATCGCCAGCACATGCATCAAAATAGAGATATTGTCGATCGCAACACAGGTTCGATTAAACTTTCTCTCTCACCTTTTCAAGGTAAAAATGATCCTGATGCTTACATTGAATGGGAAAGAAAAGTGAAACTTGTTTTCGATTGTCATAACTATTCGGAGGAAAAGAAAGTTAAGCTTGCAGCTGTTTCTTTTACTGACTATGCAATTGTTTGGTGGGACCAATTGGTTCTAAGTCGAAAAAGAAACCGAGAGATTCCAATTGACAATTGGGTGACATGAAAGCTGCCATGAGGAGAAGGTTTGTTCCTTCACACTATTATAGAGACTTACATTTGAAGTTGCAAAGTCTTAAACAGGGAACAAAATCTATTGAAGAATACCATAAGGAGATGAAAATAACCATGATTCGTGCCAATGTTGAAGAAGATAGAGAGGCAACAATGGCTCATTTGTGGTCTCAACCGTGAGATTGCGAATGTTGTGGAACTACAACATTATGTGGAAATTGAAGATGTGGTCCACATAGCTATGAAAGTTGAGAGGCAACTTAAAAGAGGAGGAAGATCATCATCCAAGCATGAAGCTGCTGGTTCATCTAATTGGAAGTCCAAATGGAGTCCTACTCCAAAACAAGAAGAAAAGCCTACTTCTAGGCCTAAAGAAGAAAAAAATATGACCAAACAATCTGAAAAAGGTACTTCTTCCAACCAAACTCAAAAAAATCGTGATATTAAATGCTTCCGATGTCAAGGCTTTGGTCATATTTCTTCTCAATGCCCAAACAAGAGAACCATGATCTTGCTAGATAATGGGGATATTGTTTCTAAAGAAGAAAATGATAAAGAGTCTATGCCACAACTTGAAGATGCTAGTGATATAGAACAGGCTGTTGTTGGTCAAGCCTTAGTTGTTCTTAGAGCCCTCCATGTTCAAGCTCAAACAGACAATGACGAACAACAACGTGAGAATATCTTTTACACTCGCTGCCATGTCAAAGAAAGAGTTTGTGGTTTGATAATTGATGGTGGAAGTTGTGTGAATGTGGCAAGCAAGCTGATGGTGGACAAGTAGGGTTGAAGACTCAAAAGCACCCTCATCCATATCGACTTCAATGGCTTAATGATAGTGGAGAATTAAAAGTCACAAAACAAGTACTTCTATCTTTTTTCATTGGAAGATATTCTGATGAAGTCCTTTGTGATGTGGTTCCAATGCAAGCAAGTCACATATTGCTTGGAAGACCTTGGCAATTTGATAGGCGTACCCTCCATGATGGTTACAAAAATAAGTACAGCTTTACCAAGAATGGCAGAAACATCACTTTGGCTCCTTTACCCCCTCATCAAGTTCTTGAAGAGCAAAATCAAATCAAGAAATCTATAGCAACCAGTGCTAAATAAAGTAAGGATGAAAATGAGAGTTCAAAAGAAATTGTGAGTAAAGAATCTGATAAGAAAAGTGAGAAAAAGAAAGAGGAAAAAAAAGTGAATTTCTATACAAAAGAAAGAGAGATTAAGATAGCTATGGTTTCACATAAGCCAATGATGTTGATCTTGTATAAGGAAGTTTACCTCTCAACAACTAACCTTGATGATTCTTTGCCTAGTACTGCCATATCTCTTTGACAGGAATTTCAAGATGTTTTTCCAGAAAAGATGCCACCAGGATTGCCACCAATTAGAGGCATTGAACATCAAATTGACCTAGTTCTGGGTGCCCAAATTCCAAATAGACCAGCTTATAGATGCAGCCCCGAAGAAGCAAAAGAATTGCAAAGACAAGTTGAAGAGTTGATGAACAAAGGTCATGTTAGAGAGAGCATGAGCCCATGTGCTGTTCCAGTTTTGCTAGTTCCCAAGAAAGATGGAACTTGGAGGATGTGCATTGACTGCCATACTATCAACAAAATAATGGTAAAATATCGTTATCCTATTCCCCGTCTTGATGACATGCTTGATGAACTCCATGGTTCCACTATCTTTTCTAAAATTGATTTGAAATTTGGATATCATCAAATTCGAATGAAAGAGGGAAATGAGTGGAAAACTGCTTTTAAAACAAAACATGGACTTTATGAGTGGTTAGTTATGCCCTTTGGATTAACTAATGCACCCAGCACTTTTATGCGCTTAATGAATCATGTCTTGCGTAAGTTTATTGGAAAATTTGTGGTTGTCTACTTTGATGACATATTGATTTACAGCAAGAACTTGCATGAACACTTAGGGCATTTAAAGAATGTTTTACTTGAGCTATGAAAAGCGCAATTGTATGCTAACCTTAAGAAGTGTACATTTTGTTTGGACAAAGTTGTGTTTCTTGGCTTTGTTGTAAGTACTAGAGGTGTAGAAGTTGATGAAGAGAAGGTAAAGGCGATCAAAGATTGGCCTACACCAACTACCATCACCGAAGTTAGGAGCTTCCATGGCTTGGCGGGATTCTACCGAAGGTTTGTTCCAAACTTTAACACTATAGCTGCTCCATTGACAGAAATCATCAAGAAAAGTGTTGAATTCAAATGGGGTGAAGCACAAGAAAAAGCATTCAACACCTTGAAAGAAAAGCTAAGTTCTGCCCCTTTATTACTTTTACCAGATTTCTCTAAAACTTTTGAAATTGAATGTGATGCTTCTGGTATTGGTATAGGTGCTGTCCTAATACAAGATAAGAGACCCTTGGCTTACTTTAGTGAGAAGTTGAGCGGAGCTGCCTTGAACTACTCCATCTATGACAAAGAACTCTATGCATTGGTGAGAGCATTAGAGACGTGGCAACACTACCTATGGTCAAAGAAGTTTGTTATTCACACCGATCATGAATCTTTGAAGCATTTGAAGAGCCAAGGTAAGCTTAATCGAAGGCATGCTCGTTGGGTTGAGTTTATTGAGATGTTCCCATATGTTGTCCAATACAAGCAAGGTAAAAATAATATTGTTGATGATGCTTTATCAAGAAGGTATATTCTTCTATCTACTCTTTCAGCAAAGTTTTTGGGGTTTGAACATATCAAGGAGTTGTACCCATAAGATTTTGAGTTTTCAACAGTTTTTGAAGCTTGTGAAACAAAACCTTTTGAAAAATTTTACAAGCAAGATGGATACTTATTTCGGGAAAATAAGCTTTGCGTTCCAAAGTGTTCTTTACGTGAGCTTCTTGTCAGGGAGTCTCATGAGAGAGGATTAATGGGATATTTTGGTATTTTTAAAACTCTGAAAATTTTGAAAGAACATTTTTTTTGGCCTCACATGAAAAGAGATGTTGACAGAATTTACAACAGATGTGTCACTTGCAAAAAGGCCAAATCAAGAGTGAAACCTCATGGATTATATAAAGCTTTACCTATTCCTAGTCACCCTTGGACTGATGTTTCTATGGATTTTGTTTTAGGTTTACCTAGAACTAGAAGGGGAAAAGATTCAATTTTTGTTGTTGTAGACCGATTTTCTAAAATGGCACATTTTATCCCTTATCATAAAACTGATGATGCTGTTCATATTGCTGAATTGTTTTTTAGAGAAGTTGTTCGTCTTCATGGTCTCCCTAAGACAATTGTTAGTGATAGGGATGTTAAGTTCCTTAGTCATTTCTGGCGAGTTTTGTGGGGTAAGTTGGGAACAACTTTGTTATTTTCTACTACTTGTCACCCTCAAACAGATGGTCAAACAGAGGTTGTGAATCGGACTTTAGGTACTTTGTTGCGTGCTATAATTAAAAAGAATTTGAAGACTTGGAAAGATTGCATTCCTTTTATTGAATTTGCTTATAATAGAACTGTGCATTCTTCTACTTCTTATTCACCATTTAAAGTTTTTTATGGTTTTAACCCATTAACTCCATTAGATTTACTTCCTTTACCTGTTAACAAGATTACCAGTTTAGATGGGAAAAAGAAAGCTGAAAAGGTGAAGAAAATCCATGAAGAAGCACGCCAACATATCCTTAAACGAAATGAGCAAGCTGCTGCCCATGCCAATCAGGAGACTTGGTTTGGGTACATTTTCGCAAAGAGAGATTTCCTAGCCAACGAAAATCAAAGCTCAATCCACGTGGGAATGGTCCTTATGAAGTACTGAAAAAGATCAATGACAATGCTTACAAGATTGATCTTAAAGGTGAGTTTGATATTAGTTCTACCTTTAATGTTTCCGATCTTTCTCCCTTTTATGCAGATCTTGATTCGAGGACGAATCCTTTTCAAGAAGGGGGGAATGATATGATCCAGCTCAAGGACTTTGACAAGGACAAAGAAGATGCTCAAGATGATGTGGAGATTCCAATTGGGCCAATCACAAGAGCTCGGGCCAAGAAACTTCAAGAAGCTGTCCAAACTTTATTAACTCAAGCCCAAGGAGAAGATTCTAGTCCACATGAAGATTTGGACTTGAAGATGGTTAATATGTGGCAAGTCCATTTCGACAATATCCAGCCCAATTAATTATTTAAACATGGAAAAGAAGAGTCTAATCCTTTCAAATTCGGACTCCTCTTTATGGTGCATTTATCATAGGCTTTTGGAAGGCTGAAGGACATTTTTTAGGCTTGCAAATGAAGGATGAACCTAGTCAAAATGGTTGGGAGTTTTGCTGCAACTTTCCAAGGTTAATTAATTGCTGCCAAGACTTTAAATAGTATTCCTTTCATCTTCACCAACTTTCATTTAATGTTTTTCTAGTTGGTTCAATGCACCCAAGGCTTGTTTTGCCTATAAATACTTGGTGTTTTCACTTGTGAGAATTTTCTCTCTATTGTTCTTGTGTAGAACTTACGGTAGTTTCAAGTACAACCACTTGAACCTCCAACCCTTGATAATATTGGTTTCTGACTCTCTATAGTCACGGGGTCAATATTCCTAATCCTTTGATAATATAGGTTTCTTGCTCTTTATAGCAATGGGGTCTATATTCCTTTCCTTTTAACTTTTTTGGACGATCTGGGAATTGATTTTCCAAACTATTGTTGTTGGGTCTCACGGCAGGTCCGTTGATGTTTGCATCAATTAATCATTGCTTCTATAATTTTTTAGGTACCTATGATGATGGAGAAAAACTGTTCCGATGAATTAATAGTCATTGCTCGAGGTCTGAACAATATTGTCAACAGATATGATGAGTTCATTATAAATGGTTTTAAATTTCACACTAAAGAACATGAGAAATTTAGAAAAACCCAAAACAGTGGAGTTATGGTTGAGGCGGAGGGAAAAACTTATTACGGTGCCCTGAAGGATATTTATGAGCTGGATTATTATGGAAACTTTAAGATAGTACTATTTCGATGTGATTGGGTGGATATAAACTCATCTAGAGGTTTGAGACAAGACATAAATGGTTTCACACTTGTAAATTTTTCAAGGTTGATACATACCAGTGTGCTATGTGCTATTGAAAGATGACCCATTCATTTTTTCATCTCAAGCTCGACAAGTATTTTTTGTACAAGATTCAAAAGATAAAGATTGGTCTGTTGTCATTAAGACTAAACCTAGGGACTTGTATGATATAAGAAAAGGGTTAGAAGAGGAGGATAATGAGACTTATACTCAGTGTATGCCTTTTAATATTATGCCGACTGATGGACAATGAGAGAGTATAGTTTCGTAATGGTAAGAAAAATTTACGATGTAAACATTGAATAATGTATTTTTTATTACTAATTCATTTAGTATTTAATTATTATTTAACTGATATTGATTCATTTTTGTGCATACTAGGTAACAAAATGCCACGAGAAAAACGATTCAGAGATGTGGAGTTCCAGCAGTCTTAGGTGGGATCTTCTTCTGCTCAGTCCATGCGATCCCAGCAGCCCCAGCAGCACGAGTTCGAGTCTCAGCATGAGTTTCAGTCTCAGCACGATCCAGGCCAGGAGGTTATGGATGACTTGCATATCCAGGGTAATTTGATTTAAAATGCATATATTAAGTTCATTTACAATCTAATTATTTTAATTAATTTACCTCCAATGTTTTAATGGATATTTTATTATTTTTTATAGATGAACAAGGGAGAGTGAGGTTGACACGGGGTTCCTCTCGAGCACGGGATGTGTGGCAGCTTCGTGAGGATGAGAAGATAGTCGTCGAATGCAACGAACTAGAGCAGCCCATCAAGAGGGCTGGAAGCCTTTTATCAAGTTTCTTAGGATCGGTTGGGCGTAGGGATCAGTTGTGTCCGCTCAACTATCATAAGTGGAATGATATGCTTCCTTCTTATAAAGTTGAGCTTCTTAAATTTGTACAGGTAAAGAATTGAATTTAATATTGTTAATTTGATACCTATTGTATGTTAATTTGCTTACTATTACAATTTTAATTTTTTGATTTAATATTATTATAACATTCTTTACTTTGGTGTAGAAAAAAGTTTGTGCTCCCTCCAAAGAGCCATGATTGGGTGCTAAAGTCCCTCAACCGCAAATGAAAAGAATATAAGTCGAAGTTGAAGGCCGATTGGAAGCGCGAGGGTATGACAGAGGAGGAGGTTGCTCGTGTTTGTCCTCCTGATGTATACCATCATCAGTGGAGGAAGCTTGTTCACTATTGATTTTCTGAGAGAGGACAGGTTGTGTATTCTCTCTCAATACCTTATATAACGTTTAATACATTTAATATATTACAATGTTTACTTTTTTCGTGGTAGACATATTCTGACATTGGTCGAGCCGCATGAGCATCTCAAACAATTCCTCACACTTCAGGCTCGAAGAGTTATGCGAGGCTTAGAGCTGACTTCGTAAGTTTTTTTGAAACTTTTTGAAACTCTTGTATCATATAGCATGTATCATGATATGTAGCACTTCCAATATATTTTTTGTTGTAGATGGAAGACCATGGGAGGAAACCTAGTGAGGTGGAGTTCTATCAGATGACTCACCTCCACCGAGATGGCAGCTTTGTCCGGGAGGAGTCGAGAGATATAGTTGTATGTATTCATTAATAATTTGTGCAACTGATTTTTCATGTATTTCAATTTTTTAAAAATTAATTTGATTGTTTTTGAGAGATATAGGACAGATCTACATCCCTTATTTTAGAGCGTATCGGAGAGTCATCTTCAATCGGCAACACCAGAGGTATCGAAGCTCAGGTGTTTACTGAATTGATGGGCTCGGAGCGTTATGGTCGAGTGAGGGGTTATGGCGTTAGAGTTACCCCCACTCAGTTATCTGCAGTGGGTAGATATACTCAAGATGCTAGACATAGTAGTAGCACTGCAGAGGTTAATGATCTGATGGCGGAGATAAAAGAGTTGATCTACATCCCTTATTTTAGAGCGTATCGGAGAGTCATCTTCAATCGACAACACTAGAGGTATCGAAGCTCAGGTGTTTACCGAATTGATGGGCTCAGAGCGTTATGGTCGAGTGAGGGGTTATGGCGTTAGAGTTACCCCCACTCAGTTATCTGCAGTGGATAGATATACTCAAGATGCTAGATAGAGTAGTAGCACTGCAGAGGTTAATGATCTGAAGGCGGAGACAAAAGAGTTGAAGCAGAGCCACCAGACAGGGATATAATCTTTGAGGGCTCAGATTAATCAAATTACATCTTTGTTGCATCAGTTTGTCCCTCCTCAGATAAATTACTACATCTACTTGAACATTTTACATAAGTATCATATTTTTTTTAAAGAGCTTAATAATTTTCGTATTCTTAACTTCTTAAGTTTTTTTTATTACAGGTTCCTGATACTTCATCTGAACGTAGAGATGGTGATGCCAGTGACCCCTGAAGCATTTATTTTGGAGTTTTATATGTATTTCTTTATGCTTTTCGAAGTACATTGTAAACGTAAATTGATAGTATGAATGTAATTTGACAATATGAATGTTTAGATAAATATGTTTGATTTTGTGTCTATCTCAGTGGCTTTGATTTTGTAAACAGGGTTTAAAAATTTTTTAAATTTTTTTTAAAAAAAATATTATGCTAACGACACTTTAAAGCGTCGTTAAAATCACGAACAGATATCAATTAGCGACGCTTTAAAGCGTCGGTACGTTTGATGTAACGACGCTTTAAAGCGTCGGTAAATTGAACATTTACCGACGCTATAAAGCGTCGTTAAATTCCAATTAGCGACGCTTTTAAATTACCGACACTAAAGCGTCGGTAAAGCGTCGCTAATTTCTGACATTTTTGGAAGCGTCAGAAAATATTTTCTCCACTGTAGCATTCCTAAGCGTCAGGATGGTTTTTACCGATGCTTAAAAACATCGCTAAAGGCCAAAAAATGCGTTGCTAATGCCCAATATTCTTGTAGTGATAGTTCCATGTCCATATTGCAAAATTGTTGGCAGCCTTGTCTATTTAACTGTAACTCGGCCAGATATTCCTTTTGTAGTTAATCAAGTCAGTCAATTCATGTCCTCTCCTCGAAATCTTCACATGGCTACTGTTCGTCGAATAATCAGATATCTTCTGGGTTCTCCTACACTTGGCTTATTTTTTTTCTACTAGATCTAATATTCAACTCGCTGCTTATAATGATTCAGATTGGGCTGGGTTCCCCGTCACACGTCGCTCTACGACAGGTGGTGCATGTACCTTGGCAGTGCTTTGATTTCATGGAAGTGTAAGAAACAAGATCGGGTCGCTAAATCATCTACTGAAGACGAATATCATGCCATGTCCTCTGCTTGTTCAGAAATTATTTGGTTGCATGGACTGCTTTCTGAACTTGGATTTCCCCAATCTATTCCGACTCCTCTACATGCAGACAATATGAGTGACATTCAAATTGCAACAAATCCAGTTTATCAGGAGTGCACCAAACATATCGAAGTTGATTGCCACTCGATTCATGAAGCTTTCAATACACAAGTTATTTTCCTGTCACATGTCTCAAGTAATTTCCAAATTGCAGATGTCTTTACAAAGGCTTTGCTACTGGTTTCTACACCAGCATCAATTTGAAAACCGTCAAAGCCAACTATCAATGATAGCCTATCTCCGGTATATATTGCTGTAAATAGAGATTTGATTTTGAAATATCAAAGCCAGCTGTCGATGATAGCCTATCTCCAGTATATATTGCTGAAAATAGAGATTTGATTTTGAAATGTACTTTCCATAGTTAGGTTGTATTATATTTATTACATGCTTAGATTAAGGAGTCTTAATTGCTGTAATTAATCTCTTTATTCTATATAATGAGAAAGGACTCAAAGGAGAGGGCATCCTTTTCCAGCAAACCCTTGTTTTGATAGTATGATATGCTCAAAGTCTCAAACAATAGAGCAAGAACTTTGTTTAGAGAGAATTGCTCAAATTATGTATTTTAGGAGTGATGTCCTAATCTTTATTTTCCTTAGAGTTTGTTTGGTAGCCATAATATATAGAAAAAAATTTAAAATTTTTATGGAAAAGAAACTAATTTTTCCCAATAAATTTTGTAAATATTTTGACTTTCTATTGAAACAAATATATAAAAAAATAGAAATTTCAAGAAAATAAGTTTCCCAAGCAGTTTTCATTTGGACAAAACAAATCTTCAAAGGTGAATGCAAAAATTCAGCACCCTCTATAAAATTATTAAAAAATTATCAACTTGACAAATTATATGAAATTTATCTCAAAATGTTATTCATGTTAAGTGATTGTTCCATGAAGAGAAATTACAGTATATTACATATGCATGGCACATGAAAATTACTAGTGTGCATGTTTATACATGTGCATAGTAGTAATACACAAATGGTACGTTCATAATATGCAAAGGGTGCACAAAAAAGTACTTTACAACTGGCACCAAATCCAAAATTGGTAGTCAAAAACTTAAAAATTGTAATCATTAGATATGATCTAGAAGGCATAAAATATTTAACTACAAAAAAATGATTTGGAGGCTTCCAGTCTATGCATCAAGAAACCTCAAATATATAGCAATAATTGAATGTTATAATGTTTTAATTTTGGGATGACTTGATGCATAGTTAGAGGTCTCCATATCATATTTTTCTAAGTATAAAGATATTTTATATCTCTAGATCATATTTAATGGTTTATACTTTTTTATTTTTTTGACTACCAATATTAAATTTGGTAATGGGTGTAAAGTAGTTTTTTTACATGCTGTGTACTATAACCACATCTTATGTAGGTGGTAGGTGTAAAGTCTTTTTTAACACCTTGTGTGTAATACAACAACATCCTTTATATATATGTATATATATTTGTATGTGTATATTTATGTATGTATGTATGTACTTTTTGTAAAAATGAAAAATAGTTTGCCCAGTCTTTTTTGCTCCCCTGGACACATGAAAAAAACAAAAAAGTTATTTCTTGAAACACTTTTTTAATTACAAAAATAAACCAAAATCCTTCTTTTATGTCTTTTTAAAACTATACATATTCTTTGTCAATTTCGAAAATTTACTAAAAGTGGATTTTGTATTAAGACATATTTAATCATTAGTTTGCAAGAAAGATTGGATTTCTTTTCACAAACTAATACTTATTTAAGGATTTTCGGATGCTTTGATCTTTTGGTTTTAGTGTGAGATGAGTGATAGTTTAAACAAATATGTATTAGATATTCGAAACATATACATACATACATACGTATACATATTCATACACACACACACACACATATAGACACACACTAATATGTAGATATATACATCCATATATATGCATACATATATATAATATAAATATATACATATGCATATATACAAACATGCATACATATATATATATATGTATATGTATGTATGTATATGTATATGTATATGTATATGTATATAGGTGTGTGTGTGCGCGCGCGCAAGTCTGTACATATATATACATATATAGAGAGAGTGGGAGAGAGAGAGAGAGAGAGAGAGAGAGAGAGAGAGATTGGCTTTGCTTCTTTCAAGAGGAGAGTGTATGTGTTCCTTTCGATCTCATAATCCATATTGGGGCATCCAAATCGAAAATTCATGCAGTTGATCATGATTTGTACCGCTAAAAAATGTCTGAAAACTAATCATGCATTTTAATGATCTCTCATCTAAGCATAATATAGACACAAAAATGAACATCTTACATTATATTAATATGTTAAAATGCACAATGATGCTTTTAAGTTAAGATCGATTTTCTTCATCATTATTTGATGTATATTATAATTGTAAAGACCTATACGGACATATATGTAGCCCTACATCGGTTATGCACTATGTAAATCTTGGATACATACATATACATATATATATATATATATATATATATATATATATATATATATCCGAGATATCTAAATAATATCTTTCAGCTAACCTTTTTATGTAAGCATAGGTTGTTATAAATAGTAGCAAAGCAGACAAAGCCCATGACCTATGTAGTGTAAAAGGTGCTATAACACGAGCCAATTTAGATTGACCAGAGACTGATTATAGTGTTTGTGATTAGACTTATGGTACTTGTGATTAGATTTCAATAGATATAGACTTTTAGCTTGGTGAGGACACCAGAGCTTAAACTAGAGAAGTATGTGAGAACTAGCGTGAGCATATATTTAGTCTCACATAACTATGCACCAAGTAGATCCTAGATATTTATACAAGACCAATAAATCCAAATAATATTTTCTAGGTAGTCTTTTTGGATAAGATCCTACATCATTACAGTAATACTCTTAAACATAACTACAGTCTATAACTTCAAAACTTTCTCATCATCAACAACAGCATCTGGCCCATTGGGTGCACTAACTGAACCAAAAGGTGCGAATGAAGTACTAATTTGAAATTCTTAAATCTTCAAACGAAAAAAGAGAGATATGTCATTGAGCCACTATGTGGGTAAGACTCAAGCCCGACTTCGTTTCTCTTCTCGCTTGCATACGTACTATTTAGTCCTCAAACTATGCTATATTAAAAACCCACCATAGTGGCTAATAAAAAAAGAATGCTGAAATTAGAAATCCAGTTTTACCGAATGAAATCCGCACTCAACTGAAAAACTCGACCGTCTTTCTCCAAAATGAACAAACATAAACATGAAATAGCGACTTCATTCAACGAAAACTGAATGTACATCCTGATCATGTCAATTCACCCCGTAAAACCCAAACACTGAGGTTAGGAGAATGTTTTCTCTTAGTAGGCAATCAACATGAGAAAGTAACTAGCTAACTGTAAAGCTTACTTTGGACATTTCAACACGACATTCTATACCAGATTTAGCAATAGACCTTGTAAATTTAGGAAGTGATGCAATAAAATAGATTTTGACGAGAATGAATATATAAACTGAAAGATCAGGAAATGAACGAGCAATTTCATTCCTATACGATCCAGCGGTAGCCAGAAGAGGTCATAGCAATAACCAGCAAGGAAATCAAAGTCCAGAGTTGGACTTGACACACAATGAATGGCAAATATTGTTTTAGTCTGAAAATGAAAATAAAACAGTTTAAGTTCGAATAATTGACAAACCTTAAATTGTAATCTAAACACCGCATAATGTGATGTTTCTTGCAGCAGAAACATCTTACACACAAATTCAAAATTAATATATGGATATAAGCTTCTCAATGCAGGTTAAATAAAGGAAACAGACTAGATATCAAAGGCCACTTGCTTAGAAAAACCTACTAACCCTGCAAGAAGCAGCAACAATAAACAAATACTGCTATAAATTCCTGAATATAACCCATCCTGAAAATTTAGCAATCTTGAATGTTAAGGACATACGGCAATTAATTAAGCCATAATTATACTGCTTCTTATTTTTCAAACCTTTCTAAATCTTTCATTTTTCAAAAAAAAAATTAAAAAAAAGAAAAGAAAGTAGATGTGCATAAATTACAATTATGACTAGATTGAAATCACAAAAGTGTCAACTTTTGAATTGCTGTCACCTTGGCTTCTCATGACCTTGGAAGGGACCTAAGATTTTTTCTCACAAGATCCGTGTTAGCATATGATTTACCTAAACTTTTTAAACTATTAACAATGTCGGCATATCTAGTAAACATAGCAGTTATGGATTCATTTGGTTCCATTTTAAACAATTCATATTTATGTACTAGCATGTTTATTTTAGATTCTTTTACTTAATTGGTACCCTCATGGGTAACCTCAAGTCCATCCCATATTTCCTTGGCAAAAATACAAGTAAAGATTCTATGAGACTCATTTGGATCTAATGCACAATATAAAACATTCATTGCTTTGGCATTTAATTGTGCTAACTTCCTATCATTGTCATTCCAATCTCTCTCAGATTTGGGGATGATTTCATTATCTATTATGTGCTTGGGAATATGTGGTCCATTTATAATTATGCTCCAAATGTCATAGTCTTATGCTTGAATGAAAATTCTCATTCTTGCTTTCCAATAGGTATAATTTGTTCCATTGAACAAAGAGAGCCTATTGGTGGATTGGCCTTCAGCTAGAGAAGATCCAAAGGAGGTTGCCATCTAATATTTTGCTCTTAACGGTTAGGTCAAATAAAGCTAGAGCACCTACTCTGATACCAGTTGTTAAGATCAAGCGCTACCATTACACCAAAATTCGCAGGTGTTAGTGAAGGCGCAACTATATTTCCTTAAACCGTACCAAAAGACAGCGCCACGAGTCAACTCCGACCAGGCCTCACCCACCTGGACTCCGATCAGGCCTCGCCCACCTGGACTCCAACCAGGCCTCGCCATGGGCTTAGTGACTCCCCACGCCCTTTTTACGTGGCAGAGTATATCCCACCTACTAACCGGTGCATCCACGTTGGCAGGCTGCAAGACTGACTCGGCCTTCCTAGCCTCCGCCAACGTTGACTCGGCCCCTCAAGCCTCCGCCAACAGATGTGCATAAATTACAATTATGACTAGATTGAAATCACAAAAGTTTCAAATCTTTCTTCGCTCACAATAACTTTTAAACTTTCTAAAAGCCATTGTCAAAAAACTGAAAATATAAGATCAATACAAGATGGAAAAAATCGAGAAGCAACAAAAAAAACTCACCTGTTAGCTAGAATAGCTAATATCTACCACCCTTTCTGCGAAGTACTTGTTTTCTTTATGTGCAAAAATGTTAAAATTTGCACATGCAACATATTCAATAAGTTTCATGGTATATCTAATACCTTGCCATGAATATAGAGCCATATAAAACAAGGTTTGCCTCATGGACGAGCTTTTAACAGGTAAAGAGCCATGTATAAAGATAGAGTCAGACTAAGTGATCAACGGAAAGAAAGAAATAAACAACTGTAGTATGCTTGGTTATTTTCTTTGTTTTTTATTTTTTTTCCTTCTTTTTTTCCCTCATGGGAGGAAGCTTAGCACAAATCAGCCAAGTGCAGGATTCTGACCCACGTCACTTGTATTAAACACCCAGTGGCTTTAACAACTGAGCCAGTTGGTATCCTCAAAATGTTCACAGTTTGAAACAATGTCTAGTGCCATTTGAATCATACTATCCTTACAATAAATTGTTCTGTATAGCAAAACTATAATTCAAAACTGGCTGAGCAGTTGCTTAGGTTCTACAGATATATGATATCTTCCCATGTTAGGGGCATGCAAACCAAACAGAGTACTCTTAATATCTTCAACTAAAACAGTGGGAAAAGAATATTTTCATTTCATTCGCCCTCCAGCAAGCTAAATCCAATCCATTTCCCTCATGGCACCTCTGAAATTCAAGGATTTTGCTCTTCACTTCTTGTACAAAGCTCCTGGGAAGGATTGGCATCAGATCTAAGCTCGGAATCACTATCAGATGTTTCAGTAACCTTTTCTTCTTGCATCTCAGTATCAGTGTTTGGGGTAGTTTCATCAGCCTCTGCATCAGTCATTTCTTCATCGCCATCACCTGCCACAGTTTCAACTCCATTTGGGACTGGATCAGTTTGACCGCAGGGCACCTCACTTGCCTTATCAGGTTCATCTGGTTTCTGGACCACTTCAGTGGGGTATGGGTCGGTGCACATGGTGAGGGTAGATGTCACCAGCAAATTCTGCATTAGAAAGAAGATGAGTACACTCCAAATTTTTAATTAAAAAAATGAAGAAAATCACCTATAATGCAACATTAAACTACTCAGATAACAATATCACAAGCATTTTATTCAAATAAAAACAGATAATTTCTCATGCTCAAAGTGATTGAAAAAAATGAGGGTAGACTTTTTACCGTCTCAGGTGAAGGCAAAAAGGGTAAAACAACCAGGCCTTATGTTTCAGAAGGTAAACATGTGACATACTTGTAATATTGACACATCAAACATGCTGAGTATACAAAATTGAATTTCCATTTGCAAGTTTGGAATAGGGAGCGGGAGCGGGAGAGAGAGAGAGAGAGCGCAGTCAGGAGTGGAGGAACAGGAAATTTTATTTCTCCACTCCTGACTGTGAATAACAATGCAGAAAAAGAAAGGTGGAGAAATAAAATTTCCTGTTCCTCCACTCCTGACTGCGCTCTCTCTCTCTCTCCCGCTCCCTAATTCTCTAATCCAATCAGAGCCAAGTTGGCATTGTTCAGTTCATAGCACTAAGCCCAAGGGGAGGCTATTAGTAGTACCTAGACCAGTTTGTACGCAACTATACCAGTGTGGGTTCATAGGCCAAGGGATAAGCACCGAGGTAATCCCTTGTTGAGCCAACCACACTAGTATAGGGAACTGGGCATAGCCAGAATGGCTGGCTAATCGCCTAGTAGTGCTATGCATGAAGGTATAATGTTCAGACTTTAGTCTCTTTATATTATGTTTTTTACATATGATTCATAGACTAAGGATACTACAACATGGTCTGAAAAGCCTGTCTTAGATTATTATTATGCTGTTTAAAACTGAAGTCATTAGGAAGACTGTTTGGTATACCCATCTTATATTCGGTTGAGCTGAAGTCATTGGGAAGACCGTGTTGCCCGTTTGCCCATTGATGCCAGGATGGCGAGTAGGGTGTTAGGGTGTTTTGGTCGATTCTGAGATGGACTCATGATGAAAGCTCAATAAGAACAAGATTGAAGGGAAATTGAAAATGGTCGAATCTGAGATGGACTTGATGATTAAGTTTTAAATAGTATAAGAAATAATCAGATTGATAGGTCTAGACTGTTCCCGGGATGGGAATAGTGCTCTGAGTCCTAGAATCATAAGTAAATGATCATAACATGCATGGATTAAAATGCATAACATCATAAGGTCAAGCATAGACACTATCATTTAGCCGATTATGGAAAATACTTCCATAAGCCCAGGTTCCACTAATATTAAAAATTTTAATCATATTCAGAATAGAAAATATGAGTCTTCTACCAGGAGGAATATTAAGGAGAATTCCGAATACAGAATTCCAATCTAAAGAAAATAAAGAATTTAGAAGTTGGTACTTCAATAGTTTTAATGCAACTGAGTTAGAATATTATAAAACTCGGTATTATATAGAATTGGAAGCCAAACAGAACATCGAATACTTTGTTCCATGGTTTATTAAATTCCATAAAGAAGAACAAAAAGCAAAATTAACGCTAGAATATTTTCCAAAGGAAGAAGAAACAGAAGAAGTAGAAAATAATTCTATAAAGGGTTTTAAATTACAAAACTTTATAACTCTAAAACTATAGAAAGTTTTGGGATTAACCCAGATAAAAGATCAAGAAAAGAAGAATTAATTAAAGCAATTCTGAATAATAACTCAGAATCAGAAAATCTAAGAAATATTAACTTTGATGAATATTCAAACTTCAAAGGAATCAGAACAAGAAAAACTTGAGTCTAGATTAAATTTTGAATCTGAATTAGTCAAAATGGTTTAGAATTTTGAAAATAACTCGGGGAATTCGAATCAACTATCAGAAATAAACGCTGATAGCATATTGGATATGAAGATAAAAGAATTAAATGTACTGACAAATAGTCAAGAAGAAAAGATAGAAAGTCAGGATCAAGTTTTTCAAATAGGAGAAAAACCTGTGTCAATAAATGAATTGAAACAGGAGATTAATCAGTTAAAAACAGAAATAATTCTATTAAAATCAGAACACAAACAAATTCATTCTAAATTGATAGAAAATTCTAAACCAGTAGAAAATAATCTACCTAGTTATATAAATATACTAAACCAAATAAGATATCAAAAATGGAATATAAGAATTAACATTGTTATAAAAGACAATTTAATATATAGTCGTGCAGATTTAAATTGTAGCCAAGATGGAATAATCCCTACAAATTATTTTGAAAAAGCGGTGCAGGCATTAACTATAGCCGATGGAAATAAATTAGATATCAAATATAAGATATCAGAAGCATATGTTTGCAATATGGAGGTATGCATACAAACCTCATTTATATTAGTAAAAAATTTAAATCAATCTGTTATACTAGGAACACCTTTCCTAAATAAAATTATGCCTATAATAAAAATAAACAATAATAGAATTTATTCCATAAAACAAGGAAAAGAAATAATATTTTCTTTCATAACAAAACCACAAACAAAAGTTATCAATGAAATAATAAATATTCTTATTAAAAAGGAAAGACAATTAAATTTCCTTCAGAACGAAGTCAATATCTTTAGTATTGAAAAGAAATTGCAAGATCCTTATTTAATACAAAAAATTAGGGATCTAAAAAAATTTATTAAAGAAGTATGCAATGAATTACCTAATGCATTTTGGACAAGGAAAAAACATATTGTATCCTTGCCATATGAAGATTCCTTTAATGAAAGGAACATTCCAACAAAACCCAGACCTACACAAATGAATCAAGAATATCTTAATTTATGCAAAAAAGAAATAGATACACTCCTAAATAGGGGACTAATTAGAAAGTCTCAATTTCCATAGAGTTGTACTGCATTTTATGCGAATAAAAATGCAAAAAAAGAAAGAGGAGTACCTAGATTAGTTATTAATTATAAACCCTTAAATAAGGTGTTAAAATGGATAAGATATCCATTACCCAATAAGAAAGACTTATTGAATAGGCTGAGTCAAGCACTAATATTTTCAAAATTTGATTTAAAATCAGGATATTGGCAGATTCAAATAGATAAAACTGATATATATAAAACAGCTTTTACAGTACCATTTAGACATTACGAATGGAACGTAATGCCCTTTGGATTAAAAAAATGCTCCATCAGAATTTCAAAGTATAATGAATGAAATATTCAATCCATTTTCTCAATTTATTATTACATACGTTGATGATGTATTAGTGTTCTCTGCATCCATAGAACAGCATATCAAACATTTGAAAACTTTCAAAATGATAACCATAAAAAATGGTTAAGCAATATTTGCTAAGAAAATAAAGTTATTTCAGACCAAAATAAGATTTTTTAAGTCATTATATAAATCAAGAAAAAATAATTTCTATAGAAAGAAGCATTGAATTTGCATCTAAATTTTCAGATGAGATCTTAGACACAAAGCAGCTTCAGAGATTTTTAGGAAGTCTTAATTATGCATCTGATTATTATAAAGATTTAGCCAAGGATACTGCAATCCTATATAAAAAGTTAAATAAAGAATCTGTAACTTGAAGTCAGCAGCATACTGACAAGGTAAGGCAAATTAAGTCAAAGGTAAAAAATTTATCTTGTTTATCTTTACCAAATTCTAATTGGTTTAAGATTGTAAAAACTGATGCATCAGACATTGGTTTTGAAGGAATCTTAAAATAATTAGACCCAAATCTCAATAAAAAGATATTGATAAGATTTGTCTCTAAGAAATGGAATCCTACCCAAAAAAATATTCAACAATAGAAAGTGAAATGTCTTCAATTGTTAAATGCATTTCTAAATTTCAAAGTGATCTGTTAAATCAACAATTTTTGTTGAGGGTAGACAGCAGTGCAGTTAAACAGATTATACAAAAAGATGTTAAGAATTTAGTATCCAAGCAAATATTTGCTGGATGGGAGGCACAATTGTCTGTTTTTGATTTTGAAATAAAATATATTAAGTTTTCAAGAAAATTCTCTTCCTAATTTTCTAACCAGAGAATTTTTGCACCCACCCCTTCCTCCGATGCCGGCTATTGATGAGAGCACAAAAGTGCGATCTAAGTACCAATTAACTTAGCCTAATGCTAGCAAAATAATGATAAATAATAGATGTTAACATTTGCATGATTAATATTTTATCCTTAGCACTTATTATAATTTTTAACATTATTTTATATAAATTCATCTAAAAAGGATGCATCCTTCCAACTGCAGAATAGAGTCTATGACTCTTCTTTCGCGCACCCAAGCGACTCCCCAAATTCCGCAATGCAACTCAAGATTCCAGCCGTCCGTGAGCTAGGATCTGTGATCTGATCCCCGCACCCAATCCTAGCATCCCGTGATCAACATCCAGCTCCTCTCGCAATGATCTCCCAGTCCCAGCTCCCGTGTCCGTGCAACCTCCCGAGATCCCCCTTCTATCAACTTCATCCACTGATTCCTCAGCTCCACAGCATCCGCGAGTCCACGATCATCGCCCGGCCGTCCGCCTCCGCCCAGTCTTCCGGATTCACAACTCCATCAGTGCGTCCACCTCTCCCACGATCACCGCCCAGCCAAGATCAGCTCCAGCTCCCGTGTCCGTGAAACCTCCCAGCGGTCGTCCGGAAGAGATCGCGCTCCTCCACCGATTCCGCCTCCTCCACAGCGTCTGCCCGAGCCCGTGATCAGCGCCTCCCAGCAGCCCGCTTCTTCCTCCATTCCAGCCATTCGAGAGCATCTCGGCACCATCCGCATCCCACGCATCCCAGCTTCCTTCCCAAGTCGAATCCGCGTCCATCCCGTGCGAAAACAGGGAGAGCAACGATCCCCACCATCCCGTGATCCACTCCTTCCGACTGCAAGCATCCTCTTCCGTCCGCATTCACCAGCGTCTGCAATCAAGGATCCACTCTAGCCCATGATTCAAGCCCTCCTCCGCGCCGGATTCACATCTTCTTCAAAGCAATCCCGCGGCCAGCTCCACCGATCCAGCCGATCCCGTGCATTCCGCCCCAACCATCACGCAGGCGTTCTTCCTCCTCTCCACGCAAAATCAGATCCATCGCTGGCTGATCTCTGGTGGGATCTATAAGAGGAGGAGAAAGGGGCTGATTCGAGAGGAGGGGGGAAAGAATAGAGGAGTCGGCTGCTGCAGGGGAAGAAAACAAGAAAGAAGAAGAGAGAAGGAAACAGGGTATACCCTGTTTCTGAAAAGAAAAAGAAATAAAAAAAGAAGGGAGAGAGGCTGATGTTTGTAATGGCTTGCTAATTTCTTTGGCAAAGGGTGATGGGAGAACCCTTGATTTGTTACTCTCTTGAAGTAAACTCTGAACCTTGGTTTTAATTGAGTTACATATTTTCATATGTTCTGATTCTCTCCTATTTATTTATTAGATAGATTCATCATGTTTTATATTTATTGATGCATGGATTGCTCTGATATTTGATTTGTCGTAGACATAATTGACACGATGAATGCTTAAACATTGAGTTCGTGTATTCAAATGATATATTTCATGATTAGAACTATTTTTTTTATTTGATCCTTGATCGAGAATCTCTGAGTTTATTTGTTGAAAGTAATATTATCAAGGGGGATTCCGGATCCCTTACCATCTCTATCTTATTGAACTTTGTTTAATTCATCTATTATTCGCTGCTTTTAATTTCAAAAAAAATCAACTAAAAATTACATCGAAAAATTACGCTAATAATCCATAGATCGTTCCCTGAGGAATCGACCTCGGACTTCCGAATTATACTACTTGTGCGATTCTCCTGCACTTGGGAGAGCAGTTTTATTTTTTTCAAAAGCACCAAGTTTTTGTAAAAGGAAACAGGGTATACCCTGTTTCTGAAAAGAAAAAGAAATAAAAAAAGAGAGTGAAAAAGGGAGAGAGGCTGATGTTTGTAATGGCTTGCTAATTTCTTTGGCAAAGGGTGATGGGAGAACCCTTGATTTGTTACTCTCTTGAAGTAAACTCTGAACCTTGGTTTTAATTGAGTTACATATTTTCATATGTTCTGATTCTCTCCTATTTATTTATTAGATAGATTCATCATGTTTTATATTTATTGATGCATGGATTGCTCTGATATTTGATTTGTCGTAGACATAATTGACACGATGAATGCTTAAACATTGAGTTCGTGTATTCAAATGATATATTTCATGATTAGAACTATTTTTTTTATTTGATCCTTGATCGAGAATCTCTGAGTTTATTTGTTGAAAGTAATATTATCAAGGGGGATTCCGGATCCCTTACCATCTCTATCTTATTGAACTTTGTTTAATTCATCTATTATTCGCTGCTTTTAATTTCAAAAAAAATCAACTAAAAATTACATCGAAAAATTACGCTAATGATCCATAGATCGTTCCCTGAGGAATCGACCTCGGACTTCCGAGTTATACTACTTGTGCGATTCTCCTGCACTTGGGAGAGCAGTTTTATTTTTTTCAAAAGCACCAAGTTTTTGGCGCCGTTGCCGGGGAACGGCTGAGTTATTAGTATAATTTTAGATTTAATTTTTACCTTAGTAGTTAGTATTTTTCTTTTGAAAAAAAAATTAATTACATCTTTACTACTATTTTTAATTCCCTGCACAGTTTGCATCAAACTCTGATATCATAGAAATTAGCCGTCTGATTTGACTCAAATTTGGTCAGCTAGTGCAAGACACATTGTTAGATAATCTGAACGGTCTGATTGACATTCTGACATTTTTAAGGCCATCAGATTAATACGAAACCTTGCTGCTTTCTACTTTAAATTTTCTGCATTTATTTTTTTTTAGAATCAGAATTTTATTGTTATCATATCTCATCAAACCCTTGTTGCTAATTAAAAATTTAAGAAAGAAAAAAACTTTAAGAAAAAAATCAAGGGTGATTATTCAAAAAAAAAAAAGGAGGGAAAACCTAAAATTTTAAATTTCAAATTTCAAATTTCAGACTACAACTCATAAAATTTAAAAAAAAAAGAAAGAAATAATTTGCTTGATCACCTATTCAATGAAATTTAATGTCATGTCATAAAATATTAAAAAAAAATCTCTTGATTGTTGCATATAGTATAAGGCATCAGCATAAAATATTCTAAGGGCTGAACCCATTTAAAAAGATAAGGTCGGAATTTCATCACTCGTCCTTAGCCCAAAAATCACCCCAGTGCATAAATATCCTAAGCTTAACTAAAATCAACTAGACGTTGGCCCCTAAGGACATTCGAGCTCAATAGGACGAAGACCACCGAAAGTTGCACCAATTTCGCTCTGTGGCTTAGTTGATGTCTAGGCAAGCTTTGTCCCTATAAGGGAGACAGTTCATCTGTTCGAGGCAAGTGGGTTTTAAGTGGGACCTTTGCGAACGCATCGTGACCCCTCCACTTACCTGGGAGCTTACCTGGTCAACTCGGTTCATTAGACCGGATTGGAGGCTTAGGTGCCCTCTTCAAACCAGTTAGGAGCTGTCTAGAAATTTAAGAAAAACATTAGAAATTGAGGTGTAATGTTTTGTTGCATGTTTGATTGTGAATAGGATTTTTGTTTTAGGATGTCGTTTTAGGGTATCTTTAGTTGGTACTTATATTTTTTTTATTTTTTTTTATTTTTTTAAAAAAAAAAGAAAGAAAAAAAAAGAGAGGGAATTATTTTGCATGTTAAAGTGGAATAGGGACGACACCGGTCGATTAAGTCGTACAACTTTAGATCATCCCTTTGGACATACCTCTGAAATTCCTTCGCAATATCTCACACCTTGTGAGATGGCTGATCTAAATGAAGATGTGGGGAGTCACCACAATCGAGAACGAGAACCCCATATTATGACTCTAAGACAATACCTACAACCGGCTAGGACTAGTCAGCCTTCATGCATAATTTTTCCTGATAATGTAGGACATTTTGACATCAAACCAGGGGTAATCCAATTGCTGCCCAAGTTTCATGGGTTAGAGTCCGAAAGTCCGTATCTTCATTTAAAGGATTTTGAAGAATTGAGCATTACATTTAGAGTGCCAAATGTCACCGAGGATGTCCTCAAGTTGACATTGTTTCCTTTCTCTCTAAAGGATAAGGCCAAAACATGGCTAAACTCTTTGCGACCTAGATCAATAAGAAATTGGCAAGATATGCAGAGAGAATTTTTAAAGAAGTTCTTCCCCACACAAAGGACCAACTTTTTGAAAAGACATATCAGCAATTTCCAACAGAAAGATAATGAAATATTTTATGAATGTTGGGAAAGATTTAAAGACCTTCTTCTATCATGCCCTCATCACGGGTTCGAAACTTGGAGAACCATTAGCTTCTTTTATGAAGGTTTATCTCCACAGTTGAAACAGTTTGTAGAGACCATGTGCAATGGTAGATTTTTAGAAAAACACCCTGATGAAGCATGGGAATATTTGGATTCCCTTGCGGAGACTGCCCAACTTTGGGATAACGGGGATAGAAACAACAAGTCTTTGCCTAAGCCTACTAGCTCTGTACAGGGAGGCCTTTACAACCTCAGAACTGAGGATGATCTTCATGCTAAAATGGCAGCCCTCACTAGGAAGGTAGAAGAAATTGAGCTTAGGAAGGTTGAGCCTGTCAAGACTATAGAGCTTAGAAACGAGTGTTGTGGTATCTGCGATATGTCGGGTCATACTACTACAGATTGTCCCACCATACCGGCATTCAAAGAAGTCTTGCACGATCAAGCAAACGCTATGAACTCCTACCAAAAGCCTTATAACGATCCATACTCGAATACCTATAATCCTGGTTGGAAGAATCATCCAAACTTTAGGTGGAGAAACGATCATCCTCAACAGTCACACCATTCAGCTCCTCCACCTGCACATCCTCCTTATGCACCATCACCTTCTCAAAAGCCAAATATCGAGGATACATTGCAATCCATACAAACTTTTCTACAAGGTCAAGCTAATATCAATGCTCAAAATACTCGAAATTTTGAAGACATAAGGAACTAATTGTCAATGTTGACTACCGTCCTAAGTACCCAAGAAAAGGGTAAGCTTCCAGCTCAACCCCAACCTAACCCACAAGTGCACGGTAATAATAATACGGCTCCTTCTAGTTCACATACAGAGTATGCAAAGAGCATCATGACTTTGCGTAATGGGAAAGTCATTGATCAAACTGTCCAATTGAGACCGCAAGTCACCTCTAATTCTGATGCTCCCAAAGTCGATGAAAGGGACAAAGAAGAAGTTGAGGTCCCAACTTCTACTAAGAAAGTTGAATGTCCTTTTCCTCCACCTTTTCCACAACGGTTAAAGCCGTTGCAAAAGCTCGAACCTAATTCTGAAATTCTTGAGCTTTTTAAACAAGTAAAGATCAACATACCTCTTCTTGATGCAATCAAACAAGTACCCTCATATGCCAAATTTTTGAAGGACTTGTGTACTGTCAAACGCCGATTAAATGTTAAGAAGAAGGCATTTTTAACTGAAAATGTGAGTGCTATATTGCAGCACAACATTCTCCCTAAATATAAAGATCCAGGTTGCCCAACCATCTCATGCATCATAGGTGACTTTAGGATAGAGCGAGCATTGTTAGATTTAGGGGCGAGTGTGAATTTATTGCCATATTCTGTATATGAGCAACTTGGTTTAGGTGAGTTGAAGCCAACCTCCGTCACTTTGCAATTAGCTGACAGGTCAGTTAAAATTCCAAGGGGGATTATCGAGGATGTATTAGTCCAAGTAGACAAGTTCTACTTTCCTGTCGATTTTATTGTATTGGACACACATCCGGCTTCGAACTCACAGTCTCAGATTCCGGTCATTTTAGGACGTCCATTCCTTGCAACTTCTAATGCATTGATTAATTGTAGGAATGGCGTCATGAAGCTTTCTTTTGGCAATATGACCTTAGAACTGAACATATTTAATGTGTGCAAACAACCCAATGATTCCGAAGAGAGTAAGGAGGTTGATTGGGTTGAAACCATCGCAGAAGAATATTTGTTAGCTAAAGCAATTAACGACCCATCCAATGATAGCTTAATTGATTGGTGTCCTAATGGAACCGATGACGATGATTTGTCAGTCACACCTATTGTGGATAATCTGGATATCAAGATGGTCAATGGGTGGAGACCAAAAGTAGGAGAATTTGAGAGGTTGTCGCCTCGAGAGATGAAAATAGTACCATCCCGTGAGCAAGCACCCCAGCTCGAATTGAAACCCTTACCGAAGGAACTCAAGTATGCCTTTCTTGGACCCGAGGACACTTACCCTATAATTATCTCGTCTGATCTTAATCATGACCAAGAAAGAAAATTACTTGGTGTTCTAAAGAATCATAAAGGAGCCTTAGGGTGGTCTATTGCCGATTTGAAGGGAATTAGCCCCTTAATTTGCACGCACCGGATATATTTGGAGGACAATGCCAAAACCACAAGGCAAATGCAACGAAGGTTAAATCCTACAATGAGAGATGTGGTTAAGGCAGAAGTCCTCAAGTTGCTTGACGTGGGTATTATTTACCCAATTTCCGACAGCAAGTGGGTAAGCCCTACTCAAGTCGTTCCTAAGAAATCGGGTTTGACGGTAGTAGAAAATGAACAAGGTGAATTAGTTCCAACTCGTGTCCCGACGAGTTGGCGCATGTGTGTTGACTACCGAAAGCTGAATTTGGTCACACGAAAGGATCACTTTCCTCTACCCTTCCTAGACCAAGTATTGGAGAGGGTTGCAGGGCATGATTTCTATTGTTTTCTCGATGGCTATTCGGGATATTATCAAATTGAAATTTCACCGGAAGATCAAGAGAAGACTACCTTCACTTGTCCTTTTGGCACATTTGCTTTCCGACGAATGCCATTCGGGTTGTGTAATGCACCTGCAACATTCCAAAGATGCATGCTCAGCATCTTTGAAGACATGAACGAAAAATTTTTGGAAGTGTTCATGGACGACTTCTCCGTTTTTGGCGACACATTTGATGATTGCCTGTCACATTTACAAGCTGTCTTAGCTCGATGTATGGAAAAGAATTTGATACTGAATTGGGAGAAATGCCACTTCATGGTGCCAAAGGGAATTGTCTTAGGACATATTGTTTCATCGAAGGGCATGGAAGTAGATAGAGCTAAGACTGATTTAATTGCTAAGCTACCTGCACCCAAGACGGTTAGAGATGTTAGATCATTTTTGGGTCACGCCGGATTTTATAGGAGGTTCATCAAGAACTTTAGTGTCGTAGCTCGACCATTATGTAACCTCCTATCCCTTGATACATCGTTCAATTGGACTGAAACTTGCCAAGATGCATTCGAGAAGTTAAAGTCTATGCTTAGCACTGCACCCATCGTTCGACCACCCGATTGGTCATTACCTTTTGAGATTATGTGCGACGCTAGCGACTATGCGATAGGAGCTGTCCTAGGACAACGCAAGGATAATAAGCCATATGTCATTTACTATGCAAGCAAAACCTTAAACGATGCTCAAATGAATTACACTACCACCGAGAAGAAATTGCTTGCAGTAGTATTTGCCTTAGATAAATTTCGCTCTTATATCCTTGGTGCTCCTATTGTTATCTTCACGGACCATGCGGCACTAAAATATTTGTTGGATAAGAAAGAAGCCAAACCACGCTTAATACGATGGATACTTCTACTCCAAGAATTTGACATCACTATCAAAGATAAAAAAGGAGTAGAGAATGTGGTTGCTGACCATTTATCACGATTAGTTTTTCATGATTCAGTGCCACAGTTTTCCATCAAGGACTCATTCCCTGAAGAGCAGTTGTTTGCACTTTCTAGTATACCATGGTATGCAGATATTGTAAATTTTCTTGTTACAAGCCGGATGCCGGAGCATTGGGGGTCGACAGATAGAAAAATTTTCTTGCGCGAAGTAAAGAATTATTACTATGACGAACCCTATTTGTTTAAATATTGCAATGATCAAATCTTTAGACGATGCATACCGGATCATGATATACAAAGCGTACTTTCTTTCTGCCACACTGATGCTTGCGGTGGACACTTTGCCTCTAAGAAAACTGTTGCAAAAGTTTTGCAATGTGGTTTCTATTGGCCTACTATGTTCAAAGATGCCCACAAGTTCTGCAGAACATGTGATCCATGTCAACGTATTGGAAGTCTAACTCGTAGGCAAATGATGCCTCTTCAACCCATTACTATTATCGAAATTTTTGATTGTTGGGGCATCGATTTTATGGGCCCATTCCCACCGTCTTTTGGATATGAGTACATTTTAGTCGGTGTCGAATATGTGTCCAAATGGGTAGAAGCTGTCGCTTGTAAGACCAATGATCACAAACCTGTCCTAAAGTTTTTTTAAAAAAATATTTTTTCACGATTTGGGATGCCTAAGGTCATAATTAGTGACGGTGGAAAACACTTTTGTAATAAGCCTTTTGAGACATTATTAAAAAAGTATGGTGTCACCCACAGAGTTGCTACCCCATATCACCCGCAAACTAGTGGCCAAGTAGAATTAGCCAATAGGGAAATCAAGCGTATTTTAGAAAAAACGGTAAATCCATCACGAAAAGATTGGTCCTTAAAACTATCAGATGCATTATGGGCCTATCGTACTGCATACAAAACCATTCTTGGCATGTCTCCCTACCGGCTAGTCTACGGTAAACCGTGTCATTTGCCCGTAGAAATAGAACATAAATCGTATTGGGCAATTAGAAAATTGAATTTTGATTTACAAGATGCCGGTCTAGCTAGAAAATTGCAATTAAACGAGCTTAATGAGATTCGCAGAGATGCTTATGACAATGCTAAAATTTGCAAAGAACGAATGAAGATCTTACATGATAAATCAATTTTAAAAAAATCTTTTGAACCATTGCAAAAAGTTCTTTTATATGATTCCCGCTTACATCTGTTTCCTGGTAAGTTGCGATCGAGATGGACAGGTCCTTACATTATAAAAACTGTTTTTCCACATGGGGCGGTTGAGATTGAGAATCCACGGGACGGTAGAATTTTTAAGGTAAATGGACATAGGTTAAAACCTTTTCTTGAGAATTTTGCAGATGAAGAGGACTCCTTTTCCTTGGGGGAGCCTTCTTATGACTGAGCATGAAGGCAAAGGTATGTGTATATTAGTTAGGATTATTTTTCTAGTTTTGTAGGTTTTATTTTCTGGATATCAACAGCTCAAGGTATTTTCTTTCTCTCCAATATTATTTTCTCTACTGTCTCTCATATAAATATTTCGTGTATCTATTACATTGAGGACAATGCAATGTTTAAGTTGGGGGGAGGGAAGTATTTCCAAAAAAAAAAAAAAAAAAACTTACTTTTGCATTTGATTTATTCTATTACTTTCTTTTCTAAACAAATGCACATGTATTTTCATATTGAGTTTGTGCAACTATTACGGCAAGGAACACATGCATATTATGACTGATCAGAGACTTATTATTAGATCCCCGCACATGTACTTAATGATTATAGGAAGGCCTCAGGAGTTCATATTTGTTTAATGCATTTTTATTAAGCCGTATCTGTAAAAGAAGTACGAGTATCCTTGTCCGTACTATAAGGTTCATGAATTGGTTTTCACATAAAGATAGAGATTGAATACCCCGGCTAGATCATCTAAGTACCTTATGTTCCGACCTTGGTTGACCTATAGTCACGTTGCAATCACATTATGTGGTCTAGTTTACCTTATCTATTTTGAAAAAAAAAATAAAAATAAATAAATAAATAAATAATAATAATAGTAATAATAAAATGAGGAGATGACAAGTCTAACCTCGTGGCGTAGTCTGGTTCGAGTAATTAAGCTCGAGGGGTGTTTCACCTAATGCCTTGAGCCAACTGGATCAGGAGTCATTGGCCGAAAACTCGCTACATGGACCTTGCTAGAGCCTAAGGGGGTTGGACTATTGTAATCACCATATTTAAAAAAAAAAAAAAAAAGCATGAATAGGGTTGGTCGGGCTGAACCCAGTGACATGTGGTAATGGCTGGTTTGACTCCATTGTATTGGACCTTTGTGTACTTTGGATATTTAGTTGGGATTGATAGCTCCTTCTTTTTATGCGAACCATTCTTGACAATTTTAGACAACATGAGATATTTCGAAAATTTGATGGATCAGGCCCTAATAAACTGTAGTAAACACTTGTGAACTTGAGTAGTACACCTAAAATTCAAACGGTACCATGTTGTGGTGGAGGTATTAGTACTCTGAAAAAGTCATACTATTTTATGCACACTACACTTTCATATTTCCCCTTGCTTTGATAGTTGCCATGCTTGAAAATATATATTAATTACATGGGTATTAGCTTAGAATTTAGGACCGCATGTCATATCATTAATGATGTTTGTGGGTAACATCCTTGAAAACCCTCACGAGACAACACTCGTCCACTAGGGTAACCTAGGGGTTTAACGGCTTGTTGCACATGCTAAGTGCAATCGTGATGCCCTACGAAAGTGGGTACGTATCTTAGTTTTGTGTCTTTAGCTTTAATAAAAAGTCAAAGAATTGACCAACATTTTTTTTGTACTCTCATGTAATTATTTACTCTGAATTGCTAGAGACTAGCAATAAGCTAGTTGGGGGGTATGATGAGAGCACAAAAGTGCGATCTAAGTACCAATTAACTTAGCCTAATGCTAGCAAAATAATGATAAATAATAGATGTTAACATTTGCATGATTAATATTTTATCCTTAGCACTTATTATAATTTTTAACATTATTTTATATAAATTCATCTAAAAAGGATGCATCCTTCCAACTGCAGAATAGAGTCTATGACTCTTCTTTCGCGCACCCAAGCGACTCCCCAAATTCCGCAATGCAACTCAAGATTCCAGCCGTCCGTGAGCTAGGATCTGTGATCTGATCCCCGCACCCAATCCTAGCATCCCGTGATCAACATCCAGCTCCTCTCGCAATGATCTCCCAGTCCCAGCTCCCGTGTCCGTGCAACCTCCCGAGATCCCCCTTCTATCAACCTCATCCACTGATTCCTCAGCTCCACAGCATCCGCGAGTCCACGATCATCGCCCGGCCGTCCGCCTCCGCCCAGTCTTCCGGAGTCACAACTCCATCAGCGCGTCCACCTCTCCCACGATCACCGCCCAGCCAAGATCAGCTCCAGCTCCCGTGTCCGTGAAACCTCCCAGCGGTCGTCCGGAAGAGATCGCGCTCCACCGATTCCGCCTCCTCCACAGCGTCTGCCCGAGCCCGTGATCAGCGCCTCCCAGCAGCCCGCTTCTTCCTCCATTCCAGCCATTCGAGAGCATCTCGGCACCATCCGCATCCCACGCATCCCAGCTTCCTTCCCAAGTCGAATCCGCGTCCATCCCGTGCGAAAACAGGGAGAGCAACGATCCCCACCATCCCGTGATCCACTCCTTCCGACTGCAAGCATCCTCTTCCGTCCGCATTCACCAGCGTCTGCAATCAAGGATCCACTCTAGCCCATGATTCAAGCCCTCCTCCGCGCCGGATTCACATCTTCTTCAAAGCAATCCCGCGGCCAGCTCCACCGATCCAGCCGATCCCGTGCATTCCGCCCCAACCATCACGCAGGCGTTCTTCCTCCTCTCCACGCAAAATCAGATCCATCGCTGGCTGATCTCTGGTGGGATCTATAAGAGGAGGAGAAAGGGGCTGATTCGAGAGGAGGGGGGAAAGAATAGAGGAGTCGGCTGCTGCAGGGGAAGAAAACAAGAAAGAAGAAGAGAGAAGGAAACAGGGTATACCCTGTTTCTGAAAAGAAAAAGAAATAAAAAAAGAGAGTGAAAAAGGGAGAGAGGCTGATGTTTGTAATGGCTTGCTAATTTCTTTGGCAAAGGGTGATGGGAGAACCCTTGATTTGTTACTCTCTTGAAGTAAACTCTGAACCTTGGTTTTAATTGAGTTACATATTTTCATATGTTCTGATTCTCTCCTATTTATTTATTAGATAGATTCATCATGTTTTATATTTATTGATGCATGGATTGCTCTGATATTTGATTTGTCGTAGACATAATTGACACGATGAATGCTTAAACATTGAGTTCGTGTATTCAAATGATATATTTCATGATTAGAACTATTTTTTTTATTTGATCCTTGATCGAGAATCTCTGAGTTTATTTGTTGAAAGTAATATTATCAAGGGGGATTCCGGATCCCTTACCATCTCTATCTTATTGAACTTTGTTTAATTCATCTATTATTCGCTGCTTTTAATTTCAAAAAAAATCAACTAAAAATTACATCGAAAAATTACGCTAATAATCCATAGATCGTTCCCTGAGGAATCGACCTCGAACTTTCGAGTTATACTACTTGTGCGATTCTCCTGGACTTGGGAGAGCAGTTTTATTTTTTTCAAAAGCACCAGCTATCGATCTGGAGATGCAGGAAATACAATTTTGAGTGTTGTCAGCTCATATAGATTTCCATCCACAGAGAAGATGCCGGCTATGAGGAACTTACAGTAATCGAGGCAGAAATTCTGCTCAATATGATAGGGGACGCAGTGCCAATGCACTAACCATGAGTTCAGAAAATATTCTTATTTGGGACACAGTGCCAATGCACTTTTCATTAGAATTCCATAATTGGTGGATTTGGCATCCTATCTCAAAAGAGACCAGAAGAAGGATGACCAATCACAGCAAATTGATATCGCAAAAAATTGCTTTGCAGCCAACTTCATCGTCCAGCGCTACGATGAAGGAAGTACTACAGAAAAATCTCCTAGACAGTACTTATTTGGAGAAGAAATCCGAACAAGTAATTATATACCTAGATCATAATGATGATTTGAATGATCCATGGTTCATACGTCAAAAATATTTTAGCGAAATGGGTTATCCTTCATGTGAAGAAAAAAACAGAATAGTAATAGAGACAATCTTACTCCATACTAATTCTGTTGAAATCAACCATAATTTCCATAACAATTCAATGAGAGGTGGCATCATCAATTTCAGCAGATACACTATTCATAGGGTAATCAGACCCAATAAATGGGGATTTGACCCAAATCAGAGCAAGCCATTTCAAAGAAACCAGTCTTGGTTTCTGTAGGTCAATACAGACGTGCTACAGAAACCTCTTTGAGGCTGGTTTCATAAATGGTGGACCTACTTTGGGCTAGATCTAAATTTTTTTGTCCAAAAAAATATTTGAATATTTTGAAGACTGGGTGGATAATCATCCCACCATCAACAAATTGACAGATGATAATATCTCTTCTAAGTTATGTCCCATGATGTTTATTATTAAAAACAGAACTCTATGGATATGAACATGGGTCCTATCTGCAGAACTTGAAGCCAGAAAAAATCTTTCCGTGTTTAAAAGAAAGTTTTTATATATGTGGTGGCTGGGCATGCCCAGAGAAAAATATAATGATATAATCACCACTTTAAAAACTAATTTAATTTCTTATAAGAGCATGAATGAACATGCCATATCTCAGCAATCAGCTGATCTTAATGATAATTATTTTGTTAATCTAAAAAATAAGTTCTCCCGAAAGTATCCTTACTGCACCGAAGAAGAAATCATGGTCAAATGCTTTGACCACATGAAACAGCAATTTTACTGCACATTCGAGGCCAATCCAATTGCAAATGCCTCCATGAAATCTATTGAATCAAGGACTTCGTCTTCATCAACTCTAGAAGACCAGAACAAGTACAGATGTTTAGCAGGAGAATTTCAAGATTCCTATGTAGAAGATACAGTCCTTTCACATAGAGGACAGGACAAAAGCCATCTGGCAAAGGATTCTTGCCAGCAGACCTCGCAAGGAGCGGTCAAATCAAGACTAGAAGATAAAGGTAAAAAGCCTGCCCATTCAGACTGATCAGATTAGCATCAACAAACTAAGCCATGTGATCAGCCAAATCACTAGCTGAGTCACCAAACACCATCCAGAAGGAATACACATTCGGCAGAAGGAATCCACTTTTGGCAAGCTTCATCCAGAAGTAATCAGCTTTCGGCCACACTAGGTACCAATTATGGTCATATCAACTTTAATAAAGTTGCTTTATTCTACATTAGCCTTATGCCAGTGCACAACTTCGGACGGAGGAAGACTCCCTCCAGCAAAGGAATCTACTTTTCATAAAGCTACTTTAATAAAGAAGCTTTATGTCGACGTCAGCTTTCTTCAGGCGAAAGAAATCACTCCAGCTAAAGAAAAAAGAATCAGCTTTTTGAAAAGTCACTTTTTGTAAAAGCAATATGCTTTACTTTATAAAAGCAAATTGCTTTAAGTCTTTTCCTTTTTTTTAGTCTTGTCATTCGTTTACCTATCAGCCATAAGCGGCAGAGCTAACTTTCGGACTACAAGAATGCTTGGAAGCCAACTTTGTTTTTCTGCTATTTAAGGGGACAACCTCTCCCTTGTTGAGGCAGAAGCTTCAGCCTTTGGAGAAATAAAATTTCTTGTTCCTCCACTCCTGATTGCGTTCTCTCTCCCGCTCCCGCTCCTTAATTGGTATCAGAGCCAAGTTGGTTTCTAAGCATTCTTGGAATCTGAAAATTAGCTCTGTCGCTCATGGCCGACAGGTAAAAGAATGACAAGACTAAAAAAAAAGAAAAAGACTTAAAGCAATTTGTTTTTTATAAAGTAAAGCATCTTGCTTTTACAAAAATCAACTTTTCGAAAAGTTGATTCCTTTTTCTCTGGCTGGAGTGATTTCTTCCGCCTGAAAAAAAGCTAACATCGACATAAAGCTCCTTTATCAAAGTAGCTTTATGGAAAGTAGATTCCTTTGCTGTGCTGGCATAAGGATGATGTAGACTAAAGCAACTTTATTAAAGTTGATGTGAACATAATTGGTGTGCCTATCGTGAAAGAAAGTTGATTCCTTCTGGATGAAGCTTGCCGAATGTGGATTCCTTCTGCTAAAAAGTGGATTCCTTCTGGATGGTATTTGGTGACTCAGCTAGTGATTTGGCTGATCACATGGCTTGGTCTGCTGATATTAATCTGATCAGTCTGAATGAGCAGACTTTGTCTATCCTCTAGCCTTGATTTGACTGCCCTTTACAAAGTCTGCTAGCAATTCTTTGCCAGATGGCTTCTGTCCTGTCCTCTGTGTGAAAGGACTGTGTATCTTCTGCATAGGAATCTTGAGATTTTTCTACTAAACATCTGTACTTGTTGTGGTCTTCTGGAGTTGATGAAGACGAAGTCCTTGATTCAGTAGATTTCATGGAGGCATTTGCAATTGGATTGGCCTCGAATGTGCAGTAAAATTGCTACTTCATGTGGTCAAGGCATTTGACCATGATTTCTTCTTCGGTGCAGTGAGGATGCTTCCGGAAGAACTTATTTTTTAGATTAACAAAATAACTATTATTAAGATCAGCTGATTGCTGAGATATGGCATGTTCATTCATGCTCTTATAAGAAATTAAATTAGTTTTTATAGTGATGATTATATCATTATATTTTTCTCTGGGCATGCGCCCAGCCACCACTTATATAAAAACTTTCTTTTAAGCACAGGAAGATTTTTTCTGCTTCAAGTTCTGCGGATTTGACCCATTTCCATATCCATGGAATTATGTTTTCAATAATAAACATTATGAGACGTAAGTCAGAAGAGATATTATCATCCGTCAATTTATTGATGGTGGGATGATTATCCACCCAGTCTTCAATATATTTGTTGCCCAAGGCGACAAGCCAAGAGGGGGGGTGAATTGGTTGCTCTTAATTTTTGCTATCTTACTTATGTCAATTGATGAGTTAGTGAAATTTAACAAAGCACAATACAAACACACAAGAAGTATAGTGGTTCGGTGCTCTCCTAAGCACCTACGTCCACTCTCCAAGCGACCCCTTAGGAATTCACTATAATCCCGCGGATTACAGTTGGATTGTTTTCCGGGCTCACAATCCAAAAACCTTTACACTTTGGTTTTCCGGGATCAACAAAAACCTATGTTGGTTTTACAGGCTCACCAACGAACCTATGTTGGTTTTCCGGGCTCACCAACGAACCTTTACAATTGGTTTTACGGGTTCACCAATAAACCTACACCGTTGGTTTTGCGGGCTTACCAATAAACCTTTACAAGGTGATTAATAAAAGAAGTAAGAAGATTTAAGCTCCTAGATGAGCAAGTATAACAATTATAATCTACAAAGAAGAGTTTAGAGAATAGTTATCGCTTGATGAGACTTCTCTCTTCTTTGTCAAGGATGCTTCACTCTTCAAGGGTGGATGGAGCTCTTAATGACTCTTGGAATCTGCTCAACCACTTTTTTTGACTCTTGAATGAAGCACTTGGATGAAGAAGATTAGGGCACTTGTCTTTCTTGTATACTCTTTGATATTTTGCAAAAAGGATTTTTTCTCTGATGAATAGTGCCACTTTAAATAGTTTCCTTCATCCATTGGACAAGCCCCAATGGTTAGAATTCAAAAACTAGCCGTTACTCACTGTTGGAAGGTCAAAAAGTACTTCTGCAGAACTAGCCGTTATGCTTCTGCCCGTGCTTGGGTCGACTCAACTTTTACTGGGGTCGACCCAACTTTCACTTGGGTCGACTCAACCTTTCCTTGGGTTGACCCTCTCAGAACCACAGAACCTTGTATTTCAGCCTTCCTTCACTTGGGTCGACTCAACATCTTCTTGGGTCGACTCAAGGTTCAGTTGGGTCGACTCAACTTCCACTTGGGTCGACCCTCTCAGGGTTTCCAGAGAACCTATTTTGAATGTCATTGCCTTTGGGTCGACCCTCTCAGTGTTTGGGTCGACTCAAGTTTGGGTCGACTCAACTTCCTCTTGGGTCGACCCTCTCAGTGTTTCCAGAGAACTGTTTTCTTGAGGCTTGAGAGGCTTGAGGTTTGGGTCGACTCATCCTTTCCTTGGGTCGACCCAACTACTGTTCATCCGTGCCATTTTTGCAGAAGTGTGCCAGATGCTTTCTTGATGTGCCGGGGTCGACCCAATCAACCTTGGGGTCGACTCAATCCACACTTTGCTGCAACTCAAGGTTAGATTCATCCATATAAACAATGAAATGCATCTTTATCTTATTATACGAATTGTACTGAGAGTAACAGACTTATAAATTATGTATCGAATTAACTTGTAACATACTCTTGATTATTGTATTAATCATCAAAATACCACTATCATCCTCAATCTCCCCCTTTTTGATGATTACAAAATATAGAGTATGAGCCTATTGATACTTATCTTAAAATTAATTTTAAAAGGGCTCAAGTTGCTGAATTTCAGCTTTTCAAATTTAAGAGTGAAGTCTCCCCCTATTTCATCCAAATGTTTCCAATTTGACTTTTTGAATTACTCCCCCTTTCTTTTATATTTTATTAAAGATGAAACTTCAAAAATTTGAGATAAAGCATGAGTTTCAAATTATGTATCGAGGTGTGAAAGGTATGTGCCAAATTCTGAAATTCTATGTGCCAAATTCTGAAATTCAATATAAATTTTAGATTTGATCATTTTCATTGTGACAAATTGCTCCCCCTTAAATGTATATGCTTTCCTATTATAATTTTCAACTTGTTTGCCAACTTATTTCTCTTTTCTTGCTCAACTTATTTCTCTTTCCTTACTTCTCTCCCTTTTTGTTATCATCAAATAGGTGCATGGGAATAGACACAATAATTAACAAACATTTCAACTTCATTGATCAAAATGGAACATTGTAGTACAATAATGCCAAAACAAAAACATATACAATGTTCCTCCATCAAAGTTCAAAGTACATGATCAACACAAAATACATATGAGAACTAGATACATATCCTAGGCTCTAATCAGAAATGCTAATATCAGCCTAGGGGGTATCTAATGGCTGTGATCTAGTCCTCATCCTCCTAGCATAAGTGGCGAGGGGAGGTCGAGCCTGATGGGACTGAGTCTGGCGTGGAGCTCGGTGAGCTGGATGACTCTGTGCCGAAATCTCTGACTCAGCTGCCTGTGGCACAGATGGTCCATGAACCTCTCTCTCTCTCCGTAGAGCTCCTATCTGCTCTCTAAGATCACTGATCTCAGCAGTCATGATATCTAGTCTGCTTGTCAGCCCATCAGTGATAGTCCTCGCCTGAGCTAACATAAGCTCAGTCATCCTACTCCAAAACTCATCTGTGTCTCCCGCAGGAACAGATGACGAAGGTCCAGCCTCTGAAGGTGCAGTAGGATGATCCGTATGCTCCTCATCCTCAGGGATAGGGTCTCCAATATCTGGTGCATCACCCTCTGGTGCATCATCCTGAATCTCTGCTCCAGCACGTACCCACTGCCCGTTCACCTTCTCATAGCCCATGCGAACAAGGGATCGTGCAGTGTATGTGTCGGTGAAAAGTAGATGCCTGGAGATCTCTCCCTCTACAGATATATCGTGCTGTCGGAAGATCAAGGTGAGTGTCATACCATAAGGCAGGAAGACTCTGGAGTTGCATATCACCTTCCTCATCTGCCTCAGTATCATGGCCGGGAGATTCAGGGGAATGCCCTGAATAATATGCTCCATAACAACCAGATCTCGCTCTGAAATGAGATCAAATCTCCCGCTCTTCGGAAACAAAATCCGACCAATGAAGTTGTGCAACAACCTCATTTCCGCTGAAAGAGAGCTTGCTATTACATTTTCCGAGTAGTCGAAGTCTTCATTCTCAAGAATCAACTGCAAGGCTCTCAATTTGTTTTCTGGCTTTTCTGGAGTTGCTCCTTCGCAGGGGAGATGAAGCAACTCACTCAAACTTTCTTCCGAGACTCTAACCCTTACTCCACGAACTTCGGATATAAGCCCTTCCATTCCAGTTTTGAGGAAGGCATAGAACTCACGGACTAATCCCGGGTAGATCACCACATCTAGGGAGCAAAGATACTCCCATCCTTGCCTTCGGATCCATTCCCCCAAACGGAACCCTTCTTGATCCAAAAACTCGGAATGGATCCTTCTCCCCATTGTAACCGGTCTCCCCGCAAATTTTGCAAGTTGTACTGAAGGGGAGGGAGGAGGAGGTGGCTCTACACGTGTCTCACCTTGTGGAGACACTGTAGATGGCTCTGTAGCTTCCCTATCCGCACGTGTGATCCGTGAAACTCTCCCGGATCGCTTGGCTACGGCTCTCTTGGGTCCCATTTCTCCAAGATCTTGATGTAATCTACTGTTTGGAGATGATTGGAGGAAATTTGAGAGTGGGGAATAGGGTTTTCGGAAGAGGACAAAGTGAAAACAGTGCCCTAGATAGCTCACGGGTCCCCCTTTTAACAGTGGGGTCCCGACGTTGGGTCGACCCTATTCTGGGTTGGGTCGACCCAAGTTCAGAAATTTTTCTTTCTCTTCCTTTTCCCTTCTAAAAATTTTCCTTGCTTCCAATCCTTACAAATTCTTTCTGGGACAATGATACATGAGTAAGGAATCTATAGATGACAAGTTTGACTCATGTTTAATGGGTTTTTAGAAATGGGAGGAGTGTATCATGAGACTGCTTGCTCCCTTTTATATCTCTTCAATAAAAAGAATCACATATGCCTAATTCCCTCCTAAGCGTGCAAAATCTATCTTCACTCAAGGGTTTTGTGAATATGTCAGCTAATTGTTTCTCAGTACATACATGCTCAATACATATGTTTCCATTTTGCACATGATCTCTAATAAAATGATATCTTATTTCAATGTGTTTGGCTTTAGAATGCTAACCGGATTTTTAGTAAGGTTGATAGCACTAGTATTATCACACTTTATAGGAATGTTATCTAGCTTAACTCCATAGTCCTCTAGTTGTTGCTTAAGCCATAGTACTTGAGCACAACAACTGCCGGCAGCTATATATTCAGCTTCAGCCGTCGACAGTGCCACTGAATTCTGCTTTTTGCTAAACCATGATACTAAGTTATTTTCTAAAAATTGACATGTTCCACTAGTGCTCTTCCTATCTAATTTGCATCCAGCAAAATCAGCATCTGAGTAGGCAAGCAAATCTAGACAGGAGTCTCTCGAGTACCATAACCCTATGTTTGTAGTTCCTCTTAAATATCTAAGGATTCTTTTAACAGCACTTAAATGACTCCTTAGGATCTGATTGGTATCTAGCACATATTCCCACACTAAACACGATGTCTGGTCTACTAGCAGTAAGGTAGAGCAAGGATCCAATTAATCCTCTATAAAGCTTAATATCAATACTCTTTCCTTTCTCATCTTTGTCTAGCTTACTAGTAGGATTCATTGGAGTGCCTACTCCCTTGTGATTTTCATTCCCAAACTTCTTTAGTATTTTCTTAAATTAGATAGGAAGAGCACTAGTGGAACATGTCAATTTAGATAGGAAGACTGTTTTCTCTTGAGATTCTCATAATAAAACAAGTTAGTAAAACTTTGGACATAGTCCCAAACTCCCAATAATTAGCTAGGTGTTGCCCAAGGTGACAAGCCAAGAGGCGGGGGTGAATTGGTTTCTCTTAATTTTTACTATCTTACTTATGTCAATTGATGAGTTAGTGAAATAGAACAATGCACAATACAAACACACAAGAAGTATAGTGGTTCGGTGCTCTCCTAAGCACCTACGTCCACTCCCCAAGCGACCCCTTGGAAATTCACTATAATCCCGCGGATTACAGTTAGATTGTTTTACGGGCTCACAATCCAAAAACCTTTACACTTTGGTTTTCCGGGATCACCAAAAACCTATGTTGGTTTTACGGGCTCACCAACGAACCTATGTTGGTTTTACGGGCTCACCAACGAACCTTCACAATTGGTTTTACGGGTTCACCAATAAACCTACACCGTTGGTTTTGCGGGCTCACCAACAAACCTTTACAAGGTGATTAATAAAAGAAAGAAGAAAGTTGAAGCTCCTAGATGAGCAAATATAACATTTATAATCTACAAAGAAGAGTTTAGAGAATAGTTATCGCTTGATGAGACTTCTCTCTTCTTTGTCAAGAATGCTTCACTCTTCAAGGATGGATGGAGCTCTTAATATCTCTTGGAATCTGCTCAACCACTTTCTTTTGACTCTTGAATGAAGCACTTGGATGAAGAAGATTAGGGCACTTGTCTTTATCTTATTATACTAATGTATTGAGAGTGACAGACTTATAAATGATGTATCGAATTAATTTGTTACATACTCTTGATTATTGTATTAATCATCAAAATACCACTATCATCCTCAATCTCCCCCTTTTTGATGATTACAAAATATAGAGTATGAGCCTATTGATACTTATCTTAAAATTAGTTTTAAAAGGGCTCAAGTTGCTGAATTTCAGCTTTTCAAATTTGAGAGTGAAGTCTCCCCCTATTTCATCCAAATGTATCCAATTCGACCTTTTGAATTACTCCCCCTTTCATTTATATTTCATTAAAGATGAAAATTCAAAAATTTGAGATAAAGCATGAGTTTCAGATTATGTATCGAGGTGTGAAAGGTATGTGCCAAATTCTGAAATTCTATGTGCCAAATTCTGAAATTCGATTTAAATCTTAGACTTTAACATTTTCATTGTTACAAATTGCTCCCCCTTAAATGTATATCCTTTCCTATTATAATGTTCAACTTGTTTGTCAACTCATTTCTCTTTCCTTGCTCAACTTATTTCTCTTTCCTTGCTTCTCCCCCTTTTTGTTATCATCAAATAGGTGCATGGGAATAGACACAATAATTAACAAACATTTCAGTTTCATTGATCAAAATTGAACATTGTAGTACAATAATGCCAAAACAAAAACAAATACAATGTTCCTCAATCAAAGTTCAAAGTACATGATCAACACAAAATACATATGAGAACTAGATACATATCCTAGGCTCTAATCAGAAATGCTAATATCAGCCTAGGGGGTATCTAATGGCCGTGATCTAGTCCTCATCCTCCTAGCATAAGTGGCGAGGGGAGGTCGAGCCTGATGGGACTGAGTCTGGCGTGGAGCTCGGTGAGCTGGATGACTCTGTGCCGAAATCTCTGACTCAGCTGCCTGTGGCACAGATGGTCCATGAACCTCTCTCTCTCTCCGTAGAGCTCCTATCTGCTCTCTAAGATCACTGATCTCAGCAGTCATGATATCTAGTCTGCTTGTCAGCCCATCAGTGATAGTCCTCGCCTGAGCTGACATAAGCTCAGTCATCCTACTCCAAAACTCATCTGTGTCTCCCGCAGGAACAGATGACGAAGGTCCAGCCTCTGAAGGTGCAGTAGGATGATCCGTATGCTCCTCATCCTCAGGGATAGGGTCTCCAATATCTGGTGCATCACCCTCTGGTGCATCATCCTGAATCTCTGCTCCAGCACGTACCCACTGCCCGTTCACCTTCTCATAGCCCATGCGAACAAGGGATCGTGCAGTGTATGTGTCAGTGAAAAGTAGATGCCTGGAGATCTCTCCCTCTACAGATATATCGTGCTGTCGGAAGATCAAGGTGAGTATCATACCATAAGGCAGGGAGACTCTGGAGTTGCATATCACCTTCCTCATCTGCCTCAGTATCATGGCCGGGAGATTCAGGGGAATGCCCTGAATAATATGCTCCATAACAACCAGATCTCGCTCTGAAATGAGATCAAATCTCCCGCTCTTCGGAAACAAAATCCGACCAATGAAGTTGTGCAACAACCTCATTTCCGCTGAAAGAGAGCTTGCTATTACATTTTCAGAATAATCGAAGTCTTCATTCTCAAGAATCAACTGCAAGGCTCTCAACTTGTTTTCGGGCTTTTCTGGAGTTGCTCCTTCGCAGGGGAGATGAAGCAACTCACTCAAACTCTCTTCGGAAACTCTAACCCTTACTCCTCGAACTTCAGATATAAGCCCTCCCATTCCAGTTTTCAGGAAGGCATAGAACTCACGGACCAATCCTGGGTAGATCACCACATCTAGGGAGCAAAGATACTCCCATCCTTGCCTTCGGATCCATTCCCCCAAACGGAACCCTTCTTGATCCAAAAACTCGGAGTGGATCCTTCTCCCCGTGGTAACCGGTCTCCCCGCAAATTTCGCAAGTTGGACTGAAGGGGAGGGAGGAGGAGGAGGCTCTACACGTGTCTCACCTTGTGGAGACACTGTAGAAGGCTCTGTAGCAGCCCTATCTCCGCACGGGTGATCCGTGAAACCCTCCCGGATCGCTTGGCTACGGCTCTCTTGGGTCCCATTTCTTCAAGATCTTGATGTAATCTACTGTTTGGAGATGATTGGAGGAGATTTGAGAGTGGGGAATAGGGTTTTCGGAAGAGGACAAAGTGAAAACAGTGCCCTAGATTGCTCACGGGTCCCCCTTTTAACAGTGGGGTCCCGTCGTTGGGTCGACCCTAGATTTTTCTTGGGTCGACTCAACGTTGGGTCGACCCTATTCTGGGTTGGGTCGACCCTAGTTCAGAAATTTTTCTTTCTCTTCCTTTTCCCTTTTTAAAAATTTTCCTTTCTTTCAATCCTTACAAATTCTTACTGGGACAATGATACATGAGTAAGGAATCTATAGATGACTAGTTTGACTAATGTTTCATGGGTTTTTAGAAATGGAAGGAGTGTATCATGAGACTGCTTGCTCCCTTTTATATCTCCTCAATAAAAAGGATCACATATGCCTAATTCCCTCCTAAGCGTGCAAAATCTATCTTTACTCAAAGATTTTGTGAATATGTCAGCTAATTGTTTCTCAGTACATACATGCTCAATACATATGTTTCCATTTTGCACATGATCTCTAATAAAATGATATCTTATTTCAATGTGTTTGGCTTTAGAGTGCTGAACCGGATTTTTAGTAAGGTTGATGGCACTAGTATTATCACACTTTATAGGAATGTTATCTGGTTTAACTCCATAGTCCTCTAGTTGTTGCTTAAGCCATAATACTTGAGCACAACAACTACCGACAGCTATATATTCAGCTTCAGCCGTCGACAGTGCTACTGAATTCTGCTTTTTGCTAAACCATGATACTAAGTTATTTTCTAAAAATTGACATGTTCCACTAGTGCTCTTCCTATCTAATTTGCATCTAGCAAAATCTGCATCTGAGTAGGCAAGCAAATCTAGACAAGAGTCTCTTGAGTACCATAATCCTATGTTTGTAGTTCCTCTTAAATATCTAAGAATTTTTTTAACAGCACTTAAATGTGACTCCTTAGGATCTGATTGGTATCTAGCACATATTCCCACACTAAACACGATGTCTGGTCTACTAGCAGTAAGGTAGAGCAAGGATCCAATTAATCCTTTATAAAGCTTAATATCAATACTTTTTCCTTTCTCATCTTTGTCTAGCTTACTAGTAGGATTCATTGGAGTGCCTACTCCCTTGTGATTTTCATTCCCAAACTTCTTTAATATTTCCCTTGTATACTTAGTTTGATGAATGAAAATACCATCTTTGGTTTGCTTTATTTGTAATCCGAGAAAGAAACTTAGTTCTTCCATCAAACTCATCTCGAATTCTCCGTGCATTAAATTAGCAAACTCTTTGCAAAGATTATCATTTGTGGCACCAAAGATTATGTCATCTACATATATTTGTACCACTAGCAGATTTTCGTCTTTTTTTTTGAGAAAAAGTGTTTTATCTACATTTCCTCTACTGAAGTCATTATTTAGTAGAAATTTGCTTAATCGATCATACCAAGCCCTAGGTGCTTGCTTCAATCCATATAATGCCTTATGTAGTCTAAACACATGATTTGGCAATTCATGATTCTCAAAACCAGGAGGTTGCTCTACATATACTTCTTCCTCTATAAAACCGTTTAAGAAGGCACTTTTTACATCCATTTGATACAATTTGAAATCCATAAAACATGCAAAAGCTAGAAGTAATCTAATAGCCTTTAATCTAACTACGGGAGCAAATGTTTCATCAAAATCTATCCCTTCTTCTTGATTGTATCCCTTAGCTACAAGTCTAGCTTTATTTCTTATAACTACCCCATTTTCATCTAATTTATTTCTAAAGATCCATTTTGTTCCAATTACAGAGTTATGCTTTGGTCTCTCAGTTAATGTCCATACATTACTTCTTTTGAATTGATTTAATTCTTCTTGCATAGCATTTATCCAATTGGTATCTTTTTCAGCTTCGTCATAAGTCTTAGGTTCTAACTGTGAAACAAAAGCAAGATAATCATTTAAATTTCTAAGAGAGGATCGAGTTCTTACCCCTTGAGATGGATCACCAATGATTAAGTCTTTAGGGTGTCCATATGCATACCTCCATTCCTTTGGCAAGTCTTGAGATTGTGGTGGCACGCGATCATTTTCCTTATCTTGATTTGGCACGTCATCAAGATTTAATTTTTCAAAGTTAATAATTTCTGCATCATCATCAAGGATATTTTCTTTCCTAGCAGACTCACTATCAGACTAATCAAATATGATATTAACTGACTCTTCGACTACAAGAGTTCTTTTATTAAACACTCTGTATGCCCTGCTAGATGTGGAGTATCCTAAGAAGATACCTTCATCTGACTTGGCATCAAATTTACTTAGATCCTCCTTGCCATTGTTTAAAATGAAACATCTACATCCAAATACTCTAAGATATTTAGCGGTTGGTTTCTTATTCTTCCAAAGTTCATAAGGAGTTTTCTTGGTTATAGGTCGTATTAAAACCCGATTTAGAATATGGCAAGCAGTGCTTATAGCTTCAGCCCAAAAGTACTTTGGAAGATTTGACTCGCACAACATCGTGCGTGCCATTTCTGCCAAGGTCCTATTTTTCCTTTCAACAACCCCATTTTGTTGAGGCGTTCTAGGTGCTGAAAATTGATGTGAGATACCATTTTCATTACAAAATTCTTCAAAGTGTTGATTTTCAAATTCAGTTCCATGATCACTTCGAATTGCTATTAAGGTGAGCTTCTTTTCATTTATGATATAATTATAATGTTTCAAGAATGCTGAAAATGCTTCATTCTTATGTGCCAAAAATGAAACCCATGTATATCTTGAAAAATCATCTACTATAACTAGTCCATACTTCTTCCCTCCTAGACTCGCAGTTCTAGTGGGTCCAAATAGATCCATATGTATGAGTTCAAAAGGCCTAATTGTTGATACTATATTCTTTGATTTGAAGGATGATTTTGTTTGTTTTCCTAATGAGCATGGTCCACAAATTTTGTCCTTTTCAAAGATCAATTTTGGCACATCTTTTATTAATTCCTTCTTGACTAGTTTTGATATTAATTCCATACTAGCATGTCCTAGTCTACGATGCCAAAGCCAACTTGTTTCATTTTTCTTTTATTTATTAGTAATTAAACATAATCCATTTTTCTTGCCTAATTCATGAAGATCTACCATGTAAATATTTCTTTGCCTTTGTCCTATAAGTACAATGCTGTTATCTTTAGGATTTGTGATTATGCATACTGATGCTTCAAATGTGACTTTAAACCCTTTATCACAAAATTGACTTATGCTAAGTAGGTTATGTTTCAAACCATTAACTAATAAAACATTTTCTATGAAGGTAGATGGAGTAATGAAAATTTTACCCTTTCCAATGATATACCCTTTTCCATTATCTCCATAGGTTACTACTCCACCCTTCTTAGACTCCAAGGTGACAAATTGGTCTACGTCACCGGTCATGTGTCTTGAACAGCCGCTATCTAGATACCATCGTTTATCCACCTTATTAGCTGCAAGACACCCCTGCAATCAAGATCAAGAATGAGCTTTAGGTACCCAAACTATGTTGGGTCCTTTAGGGTTAGTACTTGATGTTCCTTTTGGAACCCAAACTTTCTTGGATTTAAGCTTATAATTATTACTCAATTTGTTGTAGCTAGACTTTCTATAGTTACGTTCATATGCTTTATGTCCTAATTTATTGCAACAATGACAAGTAATATTTTCATTTTTAGCTTTTACAAATATGTTCTTTAAGTATTTTTGTTTTCTATTTGTTTTATATCCTAATCCAGCTTTATTATATACAGCTTTTTGACTATCAAGAATCATATTTAATTTGGTTGAGCTAAGTGTAAACTTGTCTACTAAGGATTTATATTTTTCAGCATCTTCTTTTAACTTGACATTTTCAGCAATTAGATTCTTGGTTTCATTTGTGAGTCTCCTACTTAATGTTTCATAGTTATGAGATAGTTTCAGCTTATCTTTGATAAGAGATTGATTTTCTTCTTTTAGAACTTTATTTTTATTGATGAGTTTTTTGTGTTCTTCCATGAGTTCTAAAAATGCATCATGTAATTCATCAACAGTAAAATCACATTCAAGTTCAGAATCTACCTCATCGTCATTGGCCATATGGCATATTTGGGCCATCTCTTGATGATCTTCCTCTTCCGAACTTGACTCCTCACTTTCACTCCATTCAGCCATGAAGTTCTTCTTCTTAAGTTTTCTTGCCATCCACTTTAATTCCGGGCAATCTATCTTATAATGCCCGGGCTTGTTACACTCATAACAAATTGGTGTTTCCTTTTCCTTTTCTTTGTCCTTACCCTTTTCTTTGCTTGAGCTACCTTTGAAGAAGGGTTTCTTTTTATGAAATCTCTTCTTACCTCTCATAAATTTTCTGAATTTTCTTCCAAGCATAGCCATTCCTTCTTCATCAAATTCATCATCATCATCAGATTCTTCCGATTCAGTTTCTTGTTTTGGAGTGGTAGACTTTAAGGCAATGGTCTTTCTTCTCTTGACCTCATCTTCTGAATTTTGCCTCATGGTCAACTCATGGGTCATGAGTGATCCTAGAAGTTCCTCCAATTGCAGTGTATTGAGATCCTTTGCTTCCTGAATTGCTGTTACCTTGGCCTTCCAAACTCTTGGTAGAGACCTGAGAATTTTTCGCACCAATTCAGAGTTAGTATAAGACTTTCCTAAACTCTTTAGCCCATTTATGATTTCAGTGAAACGAGTAAACATTTCAGTTATGGACTCAGTGGATTCCATTTTAAACAATTCATACTTATGTACTAATATGTTTATTTTTGACTCCTTAACTTGATTAGTTCCTTCATGTGTGACCTCAAGTTTATCCCAAATTTCTTTTGCAGAGATGCATGTAGATATTCTATTGAATTCACTTACATCTAGTGAACAGTAAAGTACATTAATCGCTTTAGCATTTAGTTGTACTAGTCTTCTATCACTTTCATTCCAATCCATTTCTGGTTTGGGTATGATAGTGCCCTCTATACTAATTGTGGGTGTGTGAGGTCCTCTAGTTATAATATACCATAATTCATAGTCTAGAGCTTGAATGAATATCCTCATCCTAGCTTTCCAGTATGTGTAATTTGTGCCATTAAATAGAGGAGGTCTATTTGTGGATTGCCCCTCACTCATAGAACATCCCACTTGGGTTGTCATGATCTTTGACTCTTGATTGTGAGATCAACAAATACTATAGGAGCACCTTGCTCTGATACCACTTGTTGCCCAAGGTGACAAGCCAAGAGGGGGGGTGAATTGGTTTCTCTTAATTTTTACTATCTTACTTATGTCAATTGATGAGTTAGTGAAATAGAACAATGCACAATACAAACACACAAGAAGTATAGTGGTTCGGTGCTCTCCTAAGCACCTACGTCCACTCCCCAAGCGACCCCTTGGGAATTCACTATAATCCCGCGGATTACAGTTGGATTGTTTTCCGGGCTCACAATCCAAAAACCTTTACACTTTGGTTTTCCGGGCTCACCAAAAACCTATGTTGGTTTTACGGGCTCACCAACGAACCTATGTTGGTTTTACGGGCTCACCAACGAACCTTCACAATTGGTTTTACGGGTTCACCAATAAACCTACACCGTTGGTTTTGCGGGCTCACCAACAAACCTTTACAAGGTGATTAATAAAAGAAAGAAGAAAGTTGAAGCTCCTAGATGAGCAAATATAACATTTATAATCTACAAAGAAGAGTTTAGAGAATAGTTATCGCTTGATGAGACTTCTCTCTTCTTTGTCAAGAATGCTTCACTCTTCAAGGGTGGATGGAGCTCTTAATATCTCTTGGAATCTGCTCAACCACTTTCTTTTGACTCTTGAATGAAGCACTTGGATGAAGAAGATTAGGGCACTTGTCTTTCTTGTGTAAGCTTTGATATTTTGCAAAAGGATGTTTCCTCTGATGAATAGTATCACTTTAAATAGTTTTCTTCATCCATTGGACAAGCCCCAATGGTTAGAATTCAAAAACTAGCCGTTACTCACTGTTGGAAGGTCAAAAAGTACTTCTGCAGAACTAGTCGTTATGCTTCTGCCCGTGCTTGGGTCGACTCAACTTTTACTGGGGTCGACCCAACTTTCACTTGGGTCGACTCAACATTTACTAGGGTCGACCCTCTCAGAACCACAGAACCTTGCATTTCAGCCTTCCTTCACTTGGGTCGACTCAACATCTTTTTGGGTCGACTCAAGGTTCAGTTGGGTCGACTCAACTTCCACTTGGGTCGACCCTCTCAGGGTTTCCAGAGAACCTATTTTTGAATGTCATTGCCTTTGGGTCGACTCATGTTAACTTGGGGTCGACTCAAGTTTCATTTGGGTCGACCCTCTCAGGGTTTCCAGAGAACTGTTTTCTTGAGGCTTGAGGATTGGGTCGACTCATCCTTTACTTGGGTCGACCCAACTACTGTTCATCCGTGCCATTTTTGCAGAAGTGTGCCAGATGGTTTCTTGATGTGCCGGGGTCGACTCAATCAACCTTGGGGTCGACTCAATCCACACTTTGCTGCAACTTAAGGTTAGATTCATCCATATAAACAATGAAATGCATCTTTATCTTATTATACTAATGTATTGAGAGTGACAGACTTATAAATGATGTATCGAATTAATTTGTTACATACTCTTGATTATTGTATTAATCATCAAAATACCACTATCATCCTCACTAGGACTATCTGCCCATTTACATGAAATGGCTTTCTCTAAATTTGGGTCAAGTCCCCATTCATTGGGTCTGATTACCCTAGGAATAGTGCATCTGCTGAAATTGATGATGCCACTTCTCATTGAATTATTATGAAAATTATGATTGATTGCAACAGAATTAGTATGGAGTAAGATTGTCTCCATTACTATTCTGTTTTTTCCTTCACATGAAGGATATAACCCTTATCGCCAAAATATTTTTGACATATGAACCATGGATCATTCAAGTCATCATTATAATTTAGGTACATACTTATCTGTTCGAATTTCTTCTCCAAATAAGTACTGTCCAGAAGATTTTTCTGTAGTACTTAATCGTAGGGCTGGACAATGAAATTGGCTGCAAAGCAATTCCTTGCGACAACATCAATTTGCTGTGATTGGTCATCCTTCTTCTGATCCCTTTTGAGATAGGATGCCAAAATCCACCATTTATGGAATTCTAATGGAAAGTGCATTGGCAATGCGTCCCTTGCTCAAATGAGATAGAATATTTTCTGAACTTATGGGAAGTGCATAGGCACTGCATCCCTTGCCATATCGAGCAGAATTTCTGCCTCAATTATTATAACTTTCTCGTAGAGGAATCATCCTTGCAAAAATTCTCTGGTTATAAAATCAAAAAGAAAATTTTCTTCAGACTTGATATATTGTATTCCAAAATCAAAAACAGATAATTGTGCCTGCCATCTAACAAATATTTGCTTAGATACTAAATTCTTAACATCCTTTTGTATGATCTGTTTAACTCCACTGCAATCTATCCTCAACAAAAATTGTTGATTTAATAGATCACTTTGAAATTAAAAAATGCATTTAACAATTGAAGACATTTCCCTTTTTATTGTTGAATATTTTTTTAGGTAGGATTCCATTTATCAAAAACAAATCTTACCAATATCTCTTTATTGAGATTTGGGTCTAATTGCCTTAAGATTCCTCCAAAACCAATGTCTGATACATCAGTTTCTATAATCTTAAACCAATTAGAATTTGGTAAAGATAAATAAGGTAAATTTTTTACCTTTGACTTAATTTGCCTTATCTTGTCAGTATGCTGCTGACTCCAAAGTGCAGATTCTTTATTTAACCTTTTATACAAGATTGCAGTATCCTTGGCTAAATCTTTATAATAATCAGACACATAATTAAGACTTCCTAAAAATCTCTGAAGCTGCTTTGTCTAAGATCTCATCTGAAAACTCAGATGCAAATTCAATGCTTCTTTCTATGGAATTTATATAATGACCTAAAAATTTTATTTTGGCCTGAAATAACTTTATTTTCTTAGCAAATATTGCTAAACCATTTTTTATGGTTATCATTTTGAAAGTTTTCAAATGTTTGATATGTTGTTCTATGGATGCAGAGAACACTAATACATCATCAATGTATGTAATAATAAATTAAAAAAATGGATTGAATATTTCATTCATTATGCTTTGAAATTTTGATGGAGCATTTTTTAATCCAAAGGGCATTACGTTCCATTCGTAATGTCCAAATAATACTATAAAAGCTATTTTATATCTGTCAGATTCATCTATTTGAATCTGCCAACATCCTAATTTTAAATCAAATTTTAAAAATATTAGTGCTTGACTCAGCCTATCCAATAAGTCTTTCTTATTGGGTAATGGATATCTTATATATTTTAACACCTTATTTAAGGATTTATAATTAATAACTAATCTAGGTACTCTTTTTTCCTGCATTTTTATTCACATAAAATGCAGTACAACTCCATGAGGATTGAGACTTTCTAATTAGTCCTCTATTTAGGAGTGTATCTATTTTTCTTTTGCATAAATCAAGATATTCTTAATTCATTTGAGTAGGTCTGGCTTTTGTTGGAATGTTCCTTTCATTAAAGGAATCTTCATATGGCAAGGATACAATATGTTTTTTCCTTTTCCAAAATGCATTAGGTAATTTATTACATCTTTTAATGAATTACTTTTCTAGATCCCTAATTTTTTTATTAAATAGGGATCTTGTAATTTCTTTTCAATACTAAAGATATTGACTTCGTTCTGAAGGAAATTTAATCGTCTTTCCTTTTTAATAAGAATATTTCTTATTTCAATGATAACTTTTGTTTGTGGTTTTGTTATGAAAGAAAATATTATTTCTTTTTCTTGTTTTATGAAATAAATTCCATTATTATCTATTTTTATCATAGGCATAATTTTATTTAGGAAAGGTGTTCCTAGTATAACAGATTGATTTAATTTTTTTACTAATATAAATGAGGTCTGTATGCATACCTCCATATTGCAAACATATGCTTCTGATATCTTATATTTGATATCTAATTTATTTCCATCGGCTGCAGTTAATGTTGCACCGTATTTTCAAAATAATTTGTAGGGATTATTCCCTCTTGGATACAATTTAAATCTGCACCATCTATTAGTGCAGTTATGTTTTCTAAAATTAAATTGTCTTTTATAACAATATTAATTCTTATATTCCATTTTTGATATCTTATTTGGTTTAGTATATTTATATAACCAAGTAGATTATTTTTTACTAATTTAGAATTTTCTGTCAATTTAGAATGAATCTGTTTGTGTTCTGATTTTAACAGAATTATTTTTATTTTTAACTGATTTATCTCCTGTTTCAATTCATTTATTGACACAGGTTTTTCTCCTATTTGAGAAACTTGATCCTGACTTTCTATCTTTCTTCTTGACTATTTGTCAGTACATTTAATTCTTTTATCTTCATATCCAATATGCTGTCAGTGTTTATTTCTGATAGTTGATTGGAATTCCCTGAGTTATTTCCAAAATTCTGAATCATTTTGACTAATTAGGATTCAAAATTTAATCTAGACTCAAGTTTTTCTTGATCTGATTCCTTTGAAGTTTGAATATTCATCAAAGTTAATATTTCTTAGATTTTCTGATTCTAAGTTATTATTCAGAATTATTTTAATTAATTCTTCTTTTCTTGATCTATTATCAGGATTAATCCCAAAACTTTCTATAGTTTCAGAGTAAGAGTTTTGTAATTTAAAACCCTTTATAGAATTATTTTCTACTTCTATTTCTTCTTCCTTTGGGAAAGATTCTAGCATTAATTTTGCTTTTTGTTCTTCTTTATGGTATTTAATAAACCAGGGAACAAAGTATTCTATGTTCTGTTTGGCTTCTAATTCCATATAATACCGAGTTTTATAATATTCTAACTCAGTTGCATTAAAACTATTGAAGTACCAACTTCTAAATTCTTTATTTTTTTTAAATTGGAATTCTGTATTCAGAATTCTCCGTAATATTCCTCCTTATTCTGAATATGATTAAAATTTTTAATATTAGTGGAACCTGGGCTTATGGAAGTATTCTCCATAATCGGCTAAATGATAGTATCTATGCATGACTTTATAATGTTATGGATTTTAATTCATTCATGTTATGATCATTTACTTATGATTCTAAGACTTAGAACACTATTTCCATCTCGGGTACAGTCTAGACCTATCAATCTGATTATTTCTTATACTATTTAAAACTTAATCATCAAGTCCATCTCGGATTCGACCATTTCCAGTTTTCCTTCAATCTTGTTCTTATTGAGCTTTTATCATGAATCCATCTCGAAATCGACCAAAACACCCTAACACCCTACTCACCATCCCGGCATCAACGGGCAAACAGGCAACACGGTCTTCCCAATGACTTCAGCTCAAATGAACATAAGATGGGTATACCATACAGTCTTCCTAATGACTTCAGACATGCTTTTCAGACCATGTTGTAGTATTCTTAGTCTATGAATCATATGTAAAAAACATAATATAAAGAGGCTAAAGTCTGAACATTATACCTTCATGCATAGCACTACCAGGTGATTAGCCAGCCATTCTGGCTATGCCCAGTTCCCTACACTAGTGTGGTTGGCTCAACAAGGGATTACCTCAGCGCTTATCCCTTGGCCTATGAACCCAGACTGGTATAGTTGCGTACAAACTGGCCTAGGGTACTACCAGTAGCCTTCCCTTGGGCTCAGCGCTATGAACTGAACAATGCCAACTTGGCTCTGATACCAACTAGGGAGTTGCATTACTCTAGATAAGAAGGTATCCTTATACCATCTAAAATGCGTTAAAGTTGGGCATTTTAGATTCATTAACAAAGATTTAGTTCTATCGATTACTGATATTTCATAACCTAACCAATTCTGTGCTATTGCAAGCACAGCGTATATACTGCATCTTGTTCAGTAATCTGTACTCTACTGCTTCCTGGTTGGGTTGGTTCAATTTTTATTTTTTGATGATTTAAAATTTCATTTCTTTATTCCTTAGTAAGATAATTTTGCCACCAGCCTCTTAGCTGTCCTGCAAATCCAGTTGTAATGAACTGAGCTATTTGATGGTTTGCATTACCAGTTTGATGACAAACAGTGGCATACATCATCATTCTGTGTATGACATCTATTATTTGTTTGTCACTCATCCTATCTATGTTCCATTCATAGATGTGTCTTCTTGAATAGGAATTTTGAATAAAAGGTTCATTTTCTTCAATAAGATCTGCTGGTGTTGGCCTTTTATAATAATATCTTGGTTCATATTGAACTTGGTTTATTTTAATTCCTGATAATTCATTCAATTCTGAACAATTATCAGATTCAAATTGGTTTAATTCTAATTATTACTTGAGTATAATTTTTATTTTTTATCAGAATTAGTTAGGAACAAATTGGCTCCAAAACTAATCTGTTCCCTTCGCATGAAGGATAACCCAAAGTGGTCAAACTTATTTTTGACCTATGAATTATGAATCATTCAGATTATTAACTTCATTATGAATCTAAAATGCCCAACCACATTTTATATGGTATAAGGATACCTTCTTATCTAGAGTAATGCAACTCCCAGGATCCAACTCAGAAGGTTGGAAAAGTAAATTTGTAGAAGGTTCACCATACTTATTTGCAGTAGTAAAAACTAGCCTGTGCCATTGACCAGTTTATTTTAACTGTTCTCCAAATTTGAGTTTATCACTCACAGACGAAAATCTGTTAAATGCTTTAGAGCTTAAGATAGCTACACATGGCTATAACTGTATTCCTAGATCAGAAGTTATAGCTTTGAGTCATAGAATTTACTATAAAACTCTAACTACTTTAGCACCTAGAATTAAAGAGGTGAATATTATAAAAGCCCATGTGTTCCAAGTGGCAATTAATACAGCACATTTCCTGCACCATGCCAACTCAAGTGACATGAACGTAACTGCTATACCTAGGGTGCTAGTAAATTACAAATGCAATCAAATTTTCATAAGATGAACACATGAGAAACTCTTATCTTCAAGCCAGTAAGTGTTCTTAAGAAACCAGACAAGAACTCTGCATCAAGAATATTTGAATCATAGTACATTCTATAATTTTATATAGCTGTAGCTCACTAAAATGCTTGCGAGAGAATACAAACGCAAAAACATCTTCTCATTTAACATTATTAGTAGTGCTAAGGAAGTGATTGTCAATAAACTTATATATATATATATATATATATATATATATATAGAGAGAGAGAGAGAGAGAGAGAGAATGGAGAGAAGACCCACACAAGGTAAGTTATCTAAGTCAAACACCTGGGGACGCACCGCCCAAGACTCAAACTCATAACCACTCCAAAGCAGAGTGGTGACTCCTAGGAAATTGACCAATTGAAGACTATCCATAAACATTAAACTGCTTAATCTATTTCAGCTGGCACAAATTCGAAGAGTTACTGAAAAGTTCAGATTTAAATTAAAATTGATATGCAAAGAAGGGATAATGTATGTCAAAGTTATTATACAAATTAACAAATGTTTAGAAATTACAAGCAGCTAGATGTACCTGTAGAGTCTATAACGTACAAAATAAAAGACTTTTTCCAGAACTATTGTGCATGTATCAACCTGCCAAAAGAGCTTCTGCTAACTAACCTTTTGCAAGGCCAATGCAAGCTTCGAGAGATTTGTATATGTGCCTTTTGGGTTCAGAAGAATCTGTTCCAAAAAAAACATTCAATTACGTAGGACCACAAATAACAAATGCTTGAAAAAATTGTTGCTGAGCACTTTGGGAGGATCGCTTACTTAGGTATGTGAGTTATTGAGGAGAAAGTTAAAATCAGCTTAAAGAGCATTAAAATAAGAAATGTTTCTTGAAAAGCAGAAAGAATCATGATGGTCAGAAGTTAAATAACCTCACAGAGTCTTTGCAGCGTAAACGGAGGACCTTCCACAAAACTTAATAGAGCTGCAAGCAAATGTTAAGAGCAGTGAACTCCCCTGTAGGTAGCTAATATTACAAGGTGAATGTAGATGACTGGAATATCAGAAAAAATACTATGATGCATCAAGATATATCAACAATTGGCAGTCAGCCAACATAGTGATTCATTATAATATTCAAACACAAGTTAAATAAGGGGTTTGATGAGGAAGAGAAGATTGTAAAGTATGTAGACTTCAGTATCTGATGGTATCCAGAAAATCTGTTATCTGCAGTTTTAGCATATATCTTAGATGATATAAAGTCTTATTATATTACTAAGGACATATATTCGAGGGGTATGATAGCCATTCCTAACACTATATCTCCAAGAAGGATAAGTATTCGATATGAGAGATCCTAGGTCTAATGATCTAATGAATTTAGCAGTGATGTGCTAAGGTTACATTTAAGACCTAGGCTAAGAGAATTACAAAGAGAAAGGGGCCCCTTGTTCTAATCAGCCAATACGGCTTTACTACAAGTTGCTCGTCATTGATTATATTCTACATCTCTGAATATAATGTAGAGCACAAAAAGAGGTGGATCACATTTTTAATGTTATACCAAATTTCAGAAGCATAACAAAACATTAAATTGGAAATGTAAGCCAGGAGGATGGGAGAAGCATGAAAGCATGTCACAAGATGAAGCAGAACAGATGCTATGCAATAACTGTATACAAGCTTTTAACCTCTATCACAAAGTACACAACTTGTTAATAAAATCTAAAATTCAATCTCAAGCCTAAAATAGCTTCCACTAGTCAGTCTGACCTAAGAAGCTTCAAAAGAATAGAGTTGAATAGGTTTCAAAAGTATACCCTTAATGTATGATCAAGCAAATGAAACCATTTACCATCACTTATTCCACGGTAATGACTTTGAGAGTTTAAAATGCGAAGTCCCTTTGACTTCTCCCTTCCAATTACTGATGATGTCGAACCAACTAGAGATGGCCTACAAATGCATAGGTGGACCTAAAAAAGAGATTAGACAAGGGTTCAGGCCAAGAAATCACATCACCATCTTGTTACAGAAAACAGGACAATAAAGGTGACTTTTGGCGGTTGTGAGATTCAAGAAAGCACAAAAAATGTTTAGGCCTTTAGATGAGATACAACAAAGAACCATTTTCTAAAGAGAACTTGTACTTGGAGGTGGTCCATAGTAGTCGTATAACTGAAATTCGGATCATATTTATATAGAAAACAAGAGCGAAGTAGGGTCTCTTTTCTTTTAGGGCAAAACAAAAGATTGAAGATAACCGAAGAGAGATCAAGAAGAGTGGGGAAAGAGAGAGAGAGAAGAAGGGTCATACGTAGCCTAAGGAAATCCTTTCTTCTTTCAAAACAAAAAATGTAAAATGATTTTTTGATCCAATTATAACAAAGCTTCCTATAGACTCTTCATGACATCTACAAATAACCATGGATCTTGAAAACAAGTAATCAATCTCCATATAGTCATCTAGGATCTCTCCTCAAAAAGTGAAATTCAAAATTCACACAATAAAAAAAAGGGGCATCCTAGCACACAAGGCTCCCGCCACTCTGAGGTATGGGGCAGCCTTACCCCCGCATGCAGAGAGGTTGTTTCCGTGTTTCAAACCTATGACACCTAGATTACAATGGAGAAACCCTACCATTGCGCCAAGGATTGCCCGCTTCCAAATTCACATAATCTTGTAGAAAAATACCTAAAACAGCTAAAGTTCAACTTGTGACAATTTTATTACATCCAAAGCGACAACATCTGATGTAGGACTCTTTCATATCAATCCTACTTAAAACAAGAATATAAAACCTACTTTAAGAAAAATAAATAAATGTCTCGAAATATAATACATAGTGGATAAACTATTTTTTTTATTTGCTATTATTCACTTCCAATATGCAGATCTTGTCCCACATATCTTCTTTATAACATGGCATCCTCATGCCCAACCATTGGATCTTCAAGGTTTGATGACGGACCAACTTCAGATCTTCTCATTCTCACAAAATCAATTAATTTTTCTAGTGTCCTTTTATTTAGGACTATGAAGCATTTGATCACTTGATTGACGGCATGAATTCATGAAATTACAAAATCAACAAGGAACACAACGTCAAAGTGCTTTGATACAATTACAGCCCTTGATTGACAGTAATCCATGCCTTCAAGAAATAGAAACTACTCAAAAACTACATGTTCATGGCTTTCAATCTTCTCCGAATTCTATAAGTACACGGTGCATCTTCAATTGTAATCCCTTGATGTTAGTGATTGTCACTTCATATGATTTTTCATGAATAAATCTTTAGTTCCAACATTTTTCATGAGAAAATGAGTCTTCACCAAGGATTTAAAAAAAGTGGGTAGGTACGGTACGGTCGGTATGGTACCATTCTGACATGAAATCAATCTAATACACAACCGAGAAAGGTACGAGTATTGAGACACCATAAGCATATGGAGTGGGACAAACTAGCTGTCGTGGCTAGTACAGGCAAGTACCAAGGCTAGTTCAACCTGTAACAAGCTTGTTCCGATCGAGAAATTTATTTTTAAGAAAAAGTGGTAAACATGCTGGTTTGCCTCTTTATGTCCCATAAGCCACTTGGGGCGGCTTTTTGGTGCAACATGAAGCATGCAAGACAAATCAATCGTTGAACCTAGACTTCAAGGTTAAATATACAAATTGAAGAAGCAAATAGGTTGAAGATTCTCACACTACAAGAAGTTTTTTAATAAATTTTATTAATATGCAAATTCAACCAAAACCTCCATACAATGCATAAGAAGCATACAAAGGATAAAACCCTATTTGGGCATTAAACCCAGCATAATCATACTAGAAATAAACTATCCAACTTAAAAATAAAAGAAAACATGCTAAAATTATTCAAAAATTGAAATATGGAAATGATGCAAAACCTAATGCTGATTATAATGGAAATCAAAGGAATATTGAGTTGTTGAAGTTCCCGACTATGAATCCTTTGGGTCCTATAAATTGCAGGAAGCATGTCTTTAGGTGGTACAACAACTATGAGTGCCAAAAGCAAGAGCATATAATTGTTTAGCTAAGGGAAAAACTAAGAGACCTCATTCACATTTCCTGTGCATGGTAAAATGAAACTCAAAGGCTTATGGAGAAGAGTTCAGGAGAAAAATGCATCCTCATCGTTAGAAGTTTGATCGCCTCCTTTCACATTCATGTAAGAAAGAAGTTCACTTTTTCTTTCGATTCAATGTAGTGGTTCTTCTAAAAAGTTTCATTTTACAATGGGCAAGCGTTAAGAAAAGGGATGAACCCACTAAAATACAATTGTTCTTCTGGAAAGTTTGTTGGTTGATGCATTGATCCGTGAACAACAGGCTCACTCTTTCTTTTGATTTCATACGTAAATGTTTCCTATGCACCTTTCAATCATTTGTTTGCAATTAGTTGCCCTTAATAGTTTTTTTCTATATGAACTCATTAATACACTAGGTAGTTTGTTCTATATGCACTTAACAGTTTTTGTACTGCCATATCTTCTCATATTTAACATGATGAAAAGCACCTATCTTGAAACCAAACGGAATATAAATCAGATCAAGGAAAAAAAGAAAGAATAACAAAGCAAGAACCTAGATCTGATACCAAATTGATGTAGTACCAATTAGGATGGCCTACAAAGGCATAAGTGGCCATGAAAAGGATTAGACAAGGATTTAGGTCAAGAAATCACCGTGCAGTCCTCTTACATAAAACAAGGCAAAAAAGGTGCTTTGTGGTGATTATAAAATTCAATCATGCAAAACATAAGGTACTAGTCTGAAAAACAAGTTTCTGAAAAAATTTGTCCATTGGTGGTGATCCCTAGTAGTCCTATAACAGAAATTTGGATAACAGATTTGATATTTATATAGGAAACAAGAGTCAAGTAAGGTTTATAAGAGCAAAACATGAAAAATATTAGTAGAGATCGAAGTAATAGAACAAAAATCAAGAAGAGAGGGCGGGGGGACAGAGAGATAATAAGGACCAAACCTGGCTTAAAAAATATTCATTTTTCTTTGAAACAAATTGCTTATAGAGAATTTTGATCTAGCCAAAATAGGCCTTCTATAAACTCTTCATGACTTCGTCCACAAGCATGCAATGACTCTTGAAAAACCAGTAATCAATCTCTATATGGATGCCCAACATCTTTCATAAGAATGGAAAATAAAATGGCCAAAACTCAAATTCAACAACATTATGACTTATCCATCTCAACCTATACCAAAAAGTAGGAAACCTTCACATCAATTCTAGTTCAAACAGGACTCTAAAACATACTTCAAAAATTACCTAAAAAAAGTTTCAGAAATACAATAAATATATGATTAACTAATTTTTAGATCTCCATCAAATAAGAGAATCAAAATCATTAAGGAATTATCCAGATGTAATTTGACTGGGAGCCTAGAAATTTTCAACAAACTGATTGTAAATTTAGAAGGAGAATATAACCCACAAAGGGTTCTGAGTCTAGCCACGGATAGCAGTAGGCAGCATCCAACATTCCAATATAAACTCTGAGTTGTGCAAGCATCTCCATCTCATATTTATCTTATGAGAATCCCACTTAATACTTGCAAGAGAAGGTATATCGGTGTTTTAAAATGCGATTACATATGCAGGTTCAATCATGTTGCCTGTGCCGTTACTATATGCAGTCATACCACATATGGATTGAAAAGGCAGCCTATTCAGCATCATGAGGACATATAAGCAACCAGCTTAGGCTTAGCCTTGTGGGGCCAATTGTCGCCCACTCTCATATGGGTCCGTGTATATGAAGATTTAAGCTAATGGGTGAGTGGAATGTGGGTTTTGGGCAGGCTGGATGTGGATACTGAAAAGCTAATATTTAATTTTGTCATAAATATCACTATTATGTATTCACTAGGAAGCACTACTTGTTAGTTCTTATTATTGCAAATTTTGCTACAAAAGATTACTATCATTATTATTACTGAAAGTCTGAAACATATGTGCAGCCACATATGCAGCAGCATACCCCATACGTTCTTTGTGGTCCCTTGACCATTTGCATACCAGCCACATTTTCAAACACCAAGTGAATGGTATCCTTCATCCTTGCTTTCCAGATCAGAAAAGGAAAGAAGAAAACAAGTATGCTCTCCCTTGTTTTTCACTTTTCCACATTCTATTGAAGCCCAAATTAACAAAAGGGAGAGAGTAGAAAATGATCCAGTCTTCCCATGGGTTTAGATAATTGCCATCTTTAAATAGAAAGACACTGTACTGGCAAAATATTTATTCTTTTAGGGAAGAGAAACAAGAGAATGCACAACTTCAATATTAGGAGTATACTTATCAAGTTATATTAAAACTAGAAAAACTCTATTCATAAACAAAATAAAGATAATTGATCACAACAATCCTCACTCCTCACAAGTCGGCCCATGCCAAAATTCTATTGTACATATATAGTTCCAGATTGGAGACTGATAAGAATTGGTGCCATGAGTGAATCACAGGGCTCAATGTGCTGATTCTAACTTTATTAGGTTTTAGTGCTGTTTGACCTACATTTCATTTCACTTGTTATCCTGTCTGTTTTGAGCAAAACTTTTCCTGTAGTTTTTTTTATCTTTCCCTTCAAGGTTCCAGTACTTTTATTGCCTTTGTACAACTTGCTAAGCAAGTTTCCTCGCTGGTAATTTCACCAACTGATTTTGAATTCAGAAATCTCACAATTGCAAGAAGAAGATGAAAAGGACTCAAAATGCATAGCTTCATATGCCAAATGACTACAAGAAGGAGCGAAGAACTTAATCATGAGGAATAATAACAGATTTAAGACAACAATAATAAACAATCATCAAAAGTTGCATGGTTCCATTTAGTAGGCAATTCATTAAGCACGACTATTAAAGAAAAAGCTTATGAATGAAGAATAATGGCAAATTAAAGTTAAAGAAACAAAAAAAACCAAAAACAGTATAATCATAGTAAATCAGACACACAGATCCACAAGGATGATCATATTTTCAAGATATTATTTGGAGGGTTGATATCATGTTAAAGTGGGTCTTTTAATCATTCCAAATTATTAAGCAAATCCATGCATATAAAAAACAAAACTTTAGAAGGTAGGCAAACATCAAACAAACAAGAAACTACATCCTTGCAATTTAGACTACTATCATGAATCTAAAAGAGTAAGACATTTAAATTTTCCAGCAAACGATTTTGATATGCCTTATTCAAGCATACTTGTCAAATTGAATGTTCCTCAAAAGAAATTCAAAGACAAGTACATTGATGAACTTGCTGTGGTTGCAAGCTCCCCCATCTTTCATCCCCTTTTCCCCTCTTTTCCTCCCTCACCACTTTTCTATGGTCTTCTTCCCTTCTAAAAGGCACTCACCTTAAAACTGTTTATTATCCATAGTATTTCTTAGTCAGGTGTTGCACACTGAATTAGGCATGGTAGAGGGGAGTAAGCAGTAAAGCTTCTTCCAAAGTGATCGTATCGCATTTCAAGACCAAACCACTATACAAAATGGAAGGAGAGCATGGCTGTATATGATGAAACCACTCACGTTTTTCAAGCCACCTATGCCCCTTCAACCATTTCTCTTTCTTCCCCTCATGATAGCAACACTTACTCTTCATTACACATTAGAGCCACAAGTATTGATGGGCTGATGAATTAACATGGATAATAATCATCTTAGATGTGTTGGGATATGAATATAGATTGGGTAGTATGGCTGTTTGCTAGTGTTTGAGAAAATTATCAGGAAAATGCATGTTTACATGGCTTCTATATTCCTTGATGCTTACTTATTGGTTGATCAAATGCTTCTATTTCTATTTTGCGTGGAAGTCAACTGACCTGTACTTATTGCATGATGAAATTCCACATGAATTTTTGTCATATATTATTTTGAACTATTTGATTAGCATTGATCAAATGTACTGATTTGCAATGCATGAATGCAATCAATGCTATATAGGATGATAAAGTAACTTGATATACATAGAACTTCCATCTTATCTTTTGTTTAAGACTTAACATTTGGCATTATACAAGTTTAGATCTCTAGGTTAGGTATAACAGCCATAATTTAGATTTGTATAAGGTCTGCAAAACTAGTATCAGGAACCATACTGGCATGCTACAGGTTTGGCATGGTACGATAGGTCATAGCATCCCGTACCAAGGCAGGCTCTCAACGCATTTTTCTCACTCCTAATCACAGTACCGCTAGAAACTAGGCAATACTGGATGGTTTCATTTGGATTGGACTGGAAAGGAGTGGTTCAGCTCATATACCAAACCAAAACCTAGTAACAATATTGGTACCTTACTGGTATGATATGGTACAGCTGATAAAATACGATACGACAGACCTTGGCTTTGTAGGTTAGGTAGCACAATATGATTTGTAACTTGAAGTTCAACTTAGATTGAACAATATTTTCTTGATAACATAGGTGGTAGAAGTATGTGCCAACACCTTTTAGTACTCTCCATACATATTTAACTGCAACTTAGGCTTCTCAACCAAGAGTTCAATACATTGGGATGGATCCAGATAATCCTTGATATGACCATTCCCAAATGGATCTAAAATGTTTTTCATCAAACGAACTCAATCTAGCCATGCTAGCCACTAGCCTATGAATTATGTATGCATAAAAATTATAGCCTAAAAGAAAACCATGTCGAATTTGGGTCATGCTTGTCTTGGTCAGTACATAGCCTGATTGAGGCTTACAAGAGAAAGACGAGAAAAACTAGCAAAGAGCATATTTTCCTCCCTTTATCAATTCAATCTTTCTTTTGTCAAGTTAATAAAAGAAATTATTTGGTATATACCTAAAAGATGCTTTTTCAATTATGAACATAAGTTGTTGTAACCGTAAGTATATCGAAAGTCCAAAGAAAAACAAAAGGAAAGAGTTTCTATACAAAAGGCTAAGGAACAAAAGTAGCTTTAGCAACTTGGAGTTAACTAATAATTTCTTGGACTATTATCAATCATGTGATCTCCAATATATTATGTTTGTAGTTATAATTGAGTAACTTTTATATTGCTTTATCTATGAATTTTTTACATAACATTTCCAATAGTTTTTGTCTAGCACACTGAGATGCGTATGCATTATAACTATTTTAATGAAAGATACAATACTACTGAGTATGGTTGCACAAGTTTTCTACATCATGACTGTTAACCTTACTCTAAATTAGTAGACAAATGTTTCATGAAGAACTATATCAATACTTAAAAGTGCATGAAAGAATTCATTGAATTAAGGGAAAAGATAAAAACAGAACTAAGTAGCTTCAAAGTGTATGATCAACAGCCAGAGTATCTATACCAACTATAAACTGGAGCCAACCTTGTGGTCTTCAGACGAATGCCCAGAACCCTATGCTTCAAAAGAATCTAGATTGGTCTCATCAAATAGGCAAAACAGGTATCTGGAAGGTAACCATTTCAGAATTCTGTTTTGATTTGGAAAGCTGAAAGAGCAAAAATTGTACATGGAACCATGGTTCACCGTACTGGCCTGAACCAGATGGTACGTGGTGTACCATACCTACGAGTACGGTACCGGTGGCGTACCGACACTCGGTACGCCAAAAAAATTTCGTACCATACTGTACCGATATCATGCTAGTATGGTACTAGTATGAGATCCGGTACCGAGAGAGCGAATATTGCATGGAACACTTTGTTTTGGATGAGAATTATAACCATAGTACGCCATACTGGCCCCGTACCGGACAGTACGGAACGTACCGTATCGTACCAGTTCGGTACTGGTACTCGATACGCAAAAAAAATTCCATACCCTACCATACCAATACTGTGCTAGTATGACATCGGTACGGGGTCCGATACCGAGACGACGAATATTGATTCTAACCAGGCTCTATAAGGCCAAGTTTGAATAGGAGTGTGGTTATATAACTCATCTATAACTAAGCTAAATAATTGAACGAAATGTTTGTAGTTTGCTTTTATTTATAAACACTAGTATCCAGGCCTGACCAGTCAATATAGAAGACCAAAAAAGGATGACTAATGAGCTGGTTGATTGATATACTGGATAAATTTAAAGTTCAAAAGCTTATCTTAACAAGTAAAAAAGTTGGAAAGCTTCTAGCCTTCAATTTTATATGAACATTTGATCAAAGCTTGAAATATTGAAAATATAGCTAAAAAAACAAACATGCAAAAACTCAACCGTAGAAACTAACATCAAATAATCATTTGATATATGCAGATATTACAAAATGTCTAACATTGCAAGGTGCTTGCTTAGTAGAATGCCCAACCGCTATGCCCAATGGACTTAAAGAACAGAATGACAAGAATGGCAGTCCAATTTTCTCACACTGCAATGATACAGAAGACTCAATATGTCATCTGTTGCTTATTCCTTCCACTAGCAACTGTTTTACCCATTTAGAAACCAAAAAAAAAAGTCATACTTGACAGATCAATGGATTAAGGATGCATTTTCTCCAAATTACCTTCATCCAGCCATTTTACTAACTCTGGATATGTTTCGCCTGATAAAGAACTCTGTTGTGACTCAACACCACTGACCATTTGGGCTTCAGGGTATTCTGCCAAAACCTTCATACAATTTATTTTAAGGCAAGGATTAGAAACATCTAAATGGATATAGATCCTCTATTTAGAAGGAATAACTAAGTAGCAAATTAAAATCTAAAATTATCTTAGCATATCGTATCAACAGAAGTGAAACATCTAAGCATACCTCCCCATACCTGCTTTAGCTGAAATGATAGCAAGCTTTTCAGCATGTCCCAATCATGCCTGGATTGTAATTTGAAAAGCATAAGCAATGCCAAAATATGAGTCTATGCTTGACTTCATCTTTTACATTAAATGAGCACAAAACAAAGACTTAATTGAATGTAATAACTACTTATATGTGCTGCATTATATAAATTATCTGGTAGAGACTACTAAAATTATTTTCCCATGACTTAAAAAGTACTTATGTTTTAGCAGATCGTAATGCACTAGCAAATGGACAAAGCAATACATGGCAATCCCAACAAACAACTATATGGATATCAAAGTTGGAAAGAAAAAAAAAAAGAGATTTTCAGAACGGTACATATTATTTGCCTACTAAGAGAAAAATTGCAAAAGGAGATCATGGAGCACAACACATGGTGAAGGGAAGAATTTAGATGGCATAAAAGATAGATATAACCTAACCATCAAAGCCAGTGTAGGTAGCTGCAAACCAGTCTAGCAATGGAAATCGTATATTTTCAGTTAGGCCCTGTTTGGGAAAAATCCTGCTGGATCTTGCAAGATCCGGCACAATAGGCCAGAGGAAGGGAGAGAGTGAGAGAAGGGGAGGAAGAGCGCAGAGAGGCTGTGGTTCAGGCACCCTGGCACATACTTTCCCCCCTCCCTCTCTACCCTGTTATTTCCTTCTCCACACTATCTTCTCACTGATCACACTGGATTAATCCTAACAGTCCCTTAGAGTCTGAAGCACGTACGCACAAACCCTAGAATGAAATAACAGGGAGATGAGTATACAACATTTTGCAACAACAATATCAAATACGTAGTAATTTGATGATTTCAGCATGATTTTGAGTGGTTATTAAGCTTATATGTCCAACAGCATTATAAGATTCAATGACATACAAAATAGGTTAACCAAGGTTATACGAAAATTGAAATAATGAAACAAGCTGGTACACCATTAGAAAATAATAAAATGGTAACTAATTGTATGTGCACATCCTCTCACATATTTTTAGAATGACCAAAAAACAGACAGTCGCATTGGAGGATGATAAAGTTGTTAAACAATGTACATAATAGAAAAATTTAGACAAAGCCTTTCTTACACATGCAGAAATGTAAAACTTTCATTGGACATGCAAAAACTTGCATACCAGAATTTTCCAGTTGCAGCAATGACCTGCATTATACTTCTGATTTCTTCAACACTGACATCACATTTTGGCTCGGCCTCCCTGTAAATTAATATATTGTGTATTTTAAAACAATGAATAGAAGAAAAGAAAAGCAAGAAAAAGCAACTAAAAGGGATCATATCCAAGTGACCATTTTCCCAAGAATAAATAAAATAAAGATAAAAAAGGGTTGTAGAGGCCAAAATACATGCATGGTGGTTCACAAACAAATATTTGTCCATACTACCTGTATTAGCAAGATTATTCCCTAGAGCATTAGAAACCCCCACAATATGGATAAACAGAATAGCCTCCTAGAAAAATGCACATAACAAGTGGATTACCTCACAACTCAAGCAAACACAATCCCTATTTCCTCCAAAAAGAAATGAACAAAGAAAGGAAGAAAAAAAGGATAAAGGAAATAGCACAAACACCTCTGTCCACATTTAACTAGGTTTACCATCCATTTCAATTATCAAATAAAAAAAAGGAATTCAACAATTTGTACCTTAGCCAAGTCCCTTCGTGCTACCTGAACACTTGGCATGGGTGGTGCATGTCTAGGTGTCACAAAGTGTCCGAGCACTCCAAATCTAAATACCTATTGCAGCTAGACTTTAATAAAATAAAACTATCTAATAATACAAATGCTTAGGATATAAGATGATGCCAAGTTCTAGAACCTAGTCTACTAGTCATGAAATTTACATTGATGGAGAATACAAAAAAGGCATGACATGTCAGTAGAATGCAAATAAAGCTAATATAATCGAGTACTTGGAATATTCAAAAATTATAAATGTAATAATTTGCAATGAAGTGTATTTCTGATGCTGTCAAGGTGCTGACTCTTCAAGGACATTGCCAAACACTCGATTTTTCGAGATGATCTGTCGTTTCTTGCAATATCTTTAGCAATGGCCAATACTAATTAAATTTTTAAGCTCAAAATCCTACCATAAATAGGATCCAAAGCTCATCATTAGAAAGATTGTGTTGATCAAATGTTGAATATGCTATTATTAAGAAATGTCTAATATATAAAAAAATAAAAAGTAGATACCACAATTTGCTGTGTTCAAATTAATTTTCTTGATTCACAAGATCTTTTAGTTCATTCTCTTCATTAATCACTTTGTCCTCCTATAAGAGGAGAAAGATCTAACTACTTTAACACAATTGGAAGATCAACGAATTCATAAGGTTAAAATCTTAACATCAATAATGCCCCTTCGATACTACGGGAGGCTATCAAGGGTGGTCCAGAACAATCAGTAGAAAGGTAACACCATCAAAATTCGAAAGTGATTCCCTCACTGTTTTTGCTCTTTCCTCGCTGCTTTTGCTCTTCTTTGAAGGGGCAAGTGCATTCCTTGAATGGTGAGGACTATCCTTGAAGACTGCAGAAGGATGTTAGGTGCTAACCAGGATACTGTCACACCCATATATAAATCAAGAGGCTAATATGACAGCAGACTGGCTGGTGAACAGCAGAAGGGCTAGTGCGATCAATGCTAGATTAGACTGGCCCATTGCCAAGTGACTTTGACATTTTTGAGTTTTGATGTATCTCAAAGTTTTACTGAAAAGGGTAACCTGCTACGTTGTACTTGATATTTTCATAAGAGAAATTGCCCCTGAACGCATACCAAAAACCTCAAAGAAGAATGAAGAACGAATACAGGAAGCCTCAGAAAGAAACAATGAAGCAATATATCACCTAACAATGCCAAAAGAAGCATCATTTGGTGTCAAACCATGAACCACCACTAATAAACTGTCCTCACTCCTCTTCTTTCCAGCTAGGTAATCAACCTATGTTTACAACCCTAGGTTCACACATTATCGTTTTAAACCAGTAATGAGAATGCACCTCTACAGCATTAAGTCCCCCATCCATAAGACTTATAGACAGTAGTCACCAAATAAGTGGCTCAAACAAAAAGAAACATGTATGCTTCCTTCCACATCCCAAATCATTTAACCTAGTCGTAGGCACTATTCATGATGAGCGACAATCCGGATGAAAATCTCCGTGACTGAAATGAAGTCAAGAATGTCTGAAGAGTCTCCATGACTGAAATGAAGTCAAGAATGTCTAAAGAGTCTTATTCACCAAATAAGTGGCTCCAAGCAAAAAGAACGTGTATGCTCTTTTCCACATCCCATATCATTAAACCCAGTTGTAGTCATTATTCATTGATAATCAACAATCCAGAGGAAAGTCTCCATGACAGAAATGAAGTCAAGAAATGTCTGAAGAGTCTATTCCAACCACTGTTTTGCAAAATCATTTTGATAAAAATAAAGACTTTTCATGCAGGTGAGAAATAAGTGTTTCAGTTTGGCTCCTCAATGAGACCATTTGAAAGTTGGTCCTGCGTTATTTTCCCAAAAAGCTAATGGGCAAGCACTCCCCCCCTCACCGGGCTAATCTCAAACAATAAAAGTTTGGTTAAGCATTCCTCCATCCATCACTTATTCCTCTCTCCTATCGTTTCTTTTGGAGAAATTGTCCCATATTCTCCCATAGCCCTCTTTATGCAAGGAAAACCACTTTTTATGCACTGAAGCTATACCATTGCATTGTAAATGACAAATGGTCAACGAGAAAAGACATTGTTTTTATTTTTCTTTTATTTTCCGCTATTTGCATGAGCCATATATTAAGTGCACATTAGGCCATATCAGGCCGGTAGAGGTGTTAGCTTGGATTAGGCTCAATCCAAACAAGAAAAACCCAATCCACTTGTTAGGGTAGGCTGGTTGAGGCTTTGTGAAAAAAAAGGTTGAGGCTCAATCCAAACATTGGAGCTCAGAAGTCTCATCTTAGTCTTATCCCGGACTCAGCACAGCACTATCCCAACCTACATCTAATATTCTCAAACTACCCTGAGAATGAATTTTACAGCCACCCCAACCATGAACAAGGTGACAAGTCATGGGCTATTGCTTTAGCAAATAAATATGGAAAAACGCCTAGCTATATGCTCTCATGTATGGCAAATTGATGGGACAATAAAAAAGCATAAGGGTGTAATTATCTCAATTAGATTAATCAGGAAAATGTTATCAATTAATCATGCATGATTCATTTCAAAAACAATTTTCAACAGCAATAGATGTAATCATCAAGAAATTATCTAGCACACTCATTTTTTCTAGAAATTTTATTGAATATATGTCAGCAATAGCTTTTTTGCTCCTTACTAGCATTGCTTTCCAAATTTACTTACAATTGTTCAACCAGAATGTCCCTGGTTACTCCAAGAAGTTGGTACTTCAGGCCATTCGGTGACTTGTGAGTGGTTGGGAAGTGGGGTTCCCACTAGAAATGGGTTCTCCTAAATATGGTGGAAGCGATTACAGCTTGAGAGGCAACCAGGTCACTACAAAAAAGTGGACCAGGGACTTGTATGTTCAGTTTGATTTTTCAAACCCCTTCACACTTCCCTAATACCTGCGCCCTCCCAACAAGCTCATTCCCTCCTCCCCTCGGCCTCTTGACAAGCTCACCCCCAAAAGAAACCTCTCCCCTTCCCTAAGCCTTCCACCCTAATCCTCCATGCTCAAATAATGCATCAATTCCTGCATAGCTTTGTCCTTCAGCATAGGTCTTGAGGATCAATTGCTGCTCTTGCTTCTTTACTACCATTTGGTCCTCATTGCACCCTAAAGTACAATATGCTCTTGACTAGATTTTCCCCTAAAGTTGCTTCCTTTGTTCCAGCTTTTGATCTCAACAATGTCATTTTAGGGTTTTTGGTAAGAAATTGCTTCATCTGTTAGTTTTCTTTCTTCTCTTTGAATTATAGCTTAGGATTTCTAACTTGCTTGTTTGTGGTCTTAATTTCTAGCCAGAAAGGGCAACCCAGTGCACGAGGCCTCCCAGCATTGCAGGTTTGGTGAGGGTCAGATATACGCAGCCTTACCCCACATGTGGAGAGTTTATTTGCTTATTTCGAAACCCGTGACCTCCAGATCACAATGAAGCAACCTCGATGCCGCACCAATTGCTCACCTTCTCTCAATTTCTAGCTAGAGTTTTTATATTGCCCAGGTTTCACTTATAAAATTTTGGGTTTTTTCTGATTTTTCCTCAAAATGCTTAGATTTCTATTCTCAGCTATGTCCAAGTACAAGCTCCCTGCCTCCTCACCCACAAAATCAACTTCTTAGCCATCAGAGGGAAAAAAATTAAATTAAAAAAGTGAGTTTGTGTCACTTCAATTGTTTCTTTATCAACTTTGTGAGCTGTCCTGCTGAGGCCATCTTTTCAAGACAACTAGCTTTTCCTCCCATCAATTCAATGCACCTACATTATTCAACCCTTCATGTCTAAATTCCATGAAAAAGTACTGATATTTTTTTAATGTGTTCTTTGCTTAATCCCATGAATAGTAGATTGTCTTGCTTGGTTAACATTATCATGGATTTTTTACAACATGGTGACAGTCTTTTTTGTGTTTTCTTCACAGATAAATGCTTTGGATGAGGACTCTACTTTGCGACATCAAATTTTTTAATTGATTTGGTTATTTTGCTTTGGCGATTGGTTGGGAATCCGGTTTTAGTCTCTATTGTCGGAGTTACCGCCGGCACGCGTTGCGACGACCGCACAGTGAAAAACACATGCGGGTCGTTCATCTCATGAAAGTTCTAAGGAACGTAGATTTAAAAAATTATGAGTTCTCTAACTCAAAAAATTATGAAATCTAAGGAAAGATTAAAATTACTAACTTGATTAATTTTCAGATCTACCATTCAGAAGTATAAAGATCATATCTTTACCTTTGAGCGGGTAAGATCTTCACCGCTATCTGATGATCGATGATTTGATTCGCTGTGAAGCCGCACAAGCGTCCGACCCTCTATAGGTATCTATACGAGGTAGATCGCTCCAAGAACCTTGATCTCACCGGAGTGCTAGCTCCCTTACAGAGATCCTCTTTTTGATAGCTGATTTTCTCTCTCTTTCAATCAACTCCTTGATTGCTTTGAGAGGAAGGAAAAAGAAGAAGGACGAAGAGGAAGAAGATGGCGCTGCTGTCTCTTCCCTTTTTCTTGCTCATGCCAGAAGGATAGGAGGAAGGGGTGGGCGGCTGAATCAAGGCACATCCAATGCTTCTAAGCCCTACACACCATCCCTCCTTTTATAGGCATCTCATGCCTATCTAAACAAGGAATAATTTCAATGAAAAATCACTCTTGATTCATCCCTCCAAATTCTACCACACACCTTACTTAATTCTTGTACACCCCTTACTTAATTCTTCCACGCCTCTTACTTAATTCTTCCACACCCCTTACTTAAAAGGAATTGGAGAAAATCAAGGGCTCTCCTTGCGCCGTGTGGCAATCCAGGGGAAAGAGGAGAAAAAGGAGGGGCGGATGCCCCTCTCTTGTGGCTTGTGAGTCAAACAAGGAAAGGAGGGCGGACGCCCCTCCTTTCTTTGGTGCGGATAAAAGAGGAAGGGCACACGCCCCTCCCTTATTTCTCCTTTCACATGCATGAAGGAACCCTTCCTTCCATGCTATGATTTCCTAATCTAATTAGAAAACATGTGATCCATCTTGTTTGATTTAATCCTAATCCAATTAGGACCCAATGTGTCCTCCAAATTGATTCATGATGTGAATCCTAATCCAATTAGGATCCAAATTGGACTTCATGAATTAAGTTCCTTATCTAATAAGAAGTTCTAATTGATTAAGCCCAATTGAATCAATCAAAATTGCAATCTAATTGCAAATTTTTCTTCTTTAACTCACTAACTTTAGTGGGTTAAACCACTTATCAATCAAATTGACAATCAAGATCTATTGTGATTCTAAATCACAATCCAACCGTCTGAACGATCAAAACCTCTAATGTATGTGACCCCATAGGTTCTATTCTATCTGGTAGTGAGATAGAGATCATAATATCATTGAAACTTCTTTCAATAGGTTGAAACACTTTCAACTCTTCTCTTCAAAGTTCACTGATCATCAAGTGAATACCTTTTGAGTCCACAATCCACTAGTGACACCTAGCAACATATAGTGGAACCCAGTAGAACGAATGGATGAACCTCTAGATGCAATTAGCGTACGATACAGTACCTCTATCGTGGATTCCAACAAGATGGAGGTTATGGATAACTCCTCAAACTCCATCGTCTGTCATATGTTAAATTTATTTGACTCAAGTTCGAAATTGGAAAACTCTTTTTTCAAAACTGCCTGGCTAAGATCTTTCAAACTTAGTCTCATAAATCACATAGGATCACTCCTATTCTATAAGATCGATAGATCCATCTAGATGCAACCTTAATCCGACAGTAAACCTAATGTAGCCAATCTGCACCACAAGGATCCTTAGGGCCATGTTTATGTGCTCGTCAAACTACAGCAACCTTATTGTGATTAGTTGAGGCATCGCAAATCTAAGTACTAGTCATACAACTGCAGCATTAAGTAAGTCACTGACGAGTTGATAGACATCCAAGTGAATTCTTGCTTTGGTCATGCTCAGTACCCTTATTCTCTAACAAGCACTTGCACAATCACTCCAGTGTCCCTACACTGTGGACTTAAGACTCGTCCATCAAGGAGAACGATCTGTGCACTAATCTCATCGGATCGATCACCGTCCTTCATGATGATCCATCAATCAGGAGCATTTCAGGAATTAACTACCTAATGGCACGTCTTAAATTCTCAACTCTTAAGAATATGTGTTATCATCTTATTAATTCCTAAGACGATTCATGGACACATAATAATATGAATGAACAAAATGCCTAATTTTATTAATCAATAAAAAGATCAAGCACAAATTTTATGTTCCAGAACAATTATAATGTGTCTGCCAAATTGGCTTCTAGGGTATACTTCTAACATCTATCACATTGGGCTAGTGGTATTTTTCTTAGGAATATATTTAGATTATTTTAATTTTGTCGCGCCCTAAGCCCATCACCTGGATCGAACCCATCACTTGGGTCGATCACATGACATAGCCTAGCCTGGGTGATGGGTTCAGGGCGTGACATATTTCACCATAGTTTTTAGTTGCATGGTCTTTGATATCTAATGTGGATTGTTTTGATCTATGATGCTCTTGTTTGTTAAAAATACTATTAAAAAGAAAAAGAGTTGGACTTAGGATCTTTCATGAAATTAGATTTAGTTTCCTACCTCTATTCCACATCCTGTCAAACAGGTAGACTGGTCAATGATTTTTGTTAATCTACTGGAGATGCCTACATATAAAGGTAGGAGAATTGCTTATGCTATCTGCCAGTATCGAAACTTTTGGATTCTACGCAACACTTATCATGAAGCTTAGTATGAAAATAACGGAAGTATATTTATGTTCTTCAATGCTGCTTCTATAGTCAGTTTTCTTTTATATATATAATTCTTCTTCTTTGAATGCCATCTCAGGGCATGTTACATGAAGATTTGATTGGCTAAGGACTTACAACTTATATCTGAATCAGGATGCATTCAATCCTCCTGTAGCATTAGGGCTTAACCTTCATTGGTCATGGTTTATTATGAACTTCGGTACAGCACTTATGGGCTGCATTAGAACCTTTTTCAAGATCTGTATTCTGATACAATTCTTTTAAGGAGAGGGATTCTGATAAAATTATGCTAATAAGACTACTACTTATACTACAAGCACTATAAGGCCCTTGTTAACAAGAGATTTCAGACATAAACTACAAAATTTGTGGTGCCTTGAGTAAATTTGATCAAGTACTCTTCCACAAGTCCACAAACATTTGACCCAACCATCACCAACAAGCTTCATCCAACCATGTGAAGTGGCTTGATGAATTCATGTTTTCTATTAATTCCTATATTGTATTATATATTTTGCTGTTTCTTCCTTTTTCCTGCATTTTGCAGGCTTGTGCATCATGCTACCAATTGGTTGTATATTTGGGACTAATCTAGATTGTTGGTCTGCTCTAAAAAAGTAATCTAGATTGCTGGGATTAATTTAAATTGTTTCTATATTCCAAATGTGATTGGCAGAAACATTTCTTATTTCATACTTGAAATATGGATGTATGTTTTACGGGGATGGATCATTCAGAATGGGTTCAAGTTTAGCCAAGAGACACGAACGACCACGCAAATTCTTACCGGCCAAATCCGACAAGCAGAATGATGCCACGACATAGGGTGTAGACCTAGTCATTACAAACCACAGACTGAACATACTGGCAAGCAAGTGTCCGCTTATCTCCCTCCATGAAAAGCAGTCTTCTCGAAAGAAAAGAACATTCATCGGATTCACTTCAAGTCCGAAGCCATGGGAAGATCTACCTCTCACCTAGCTGAACTGCCAGGTTCACAAGCTACCAACAACTTCTAGTTGAATTGTTTTTTTGTAGCCTCGTTACGCAACACGATCTCCTTGGTTCTGTCTGATCAAGCGTCAGCCTTGATTTTATGGCTGGTTACATTATTGGGTGAACATACTCTGATTCATTTCAATCAAGTTGGGTGAACATCCATCTATCTATCCCTTCCCTCAAAATGTTGTCGCCATAAAGGCTCACTTTTGGTTCATGTTACATTGTTGTCCAAGTTTGTGGTCTATTATAGCCCATACAATGTTAGAGGTGTCCCATCATTTTTTATGTTACCCTATGTACCCGTACCTGTTGTGGGGGTTTTCATGTTGCATCTTATAATTGACACTACTTAGTTCCCTAGCCTGTTTATATTAGCAACTCGAATGGCCCCTCGAGCAACTATTGCACTTACTAGGCTAGATCTTAGTAGCTTGAAGCAAGTGCAGGTTGTGCGGGTACATAGAAGCAGCAAGGTTAAAAAAGTTAGTAAATGGAAGCACCTAGGAAGCATCCGTACAAAAATAATACATAATAACAAAATATATGTAATATATTTTAAAAATACATGTAATATATATTTTTAAGAAGAAAAAATTGATGTTGGTCATGGGATTTAAACACATGCACTTGGGCCTTTAGATTTTTCCCTTAACCACTCAAACAAACTATGAAATCTGATTTGATGTAGTAATAAAATTAAACCGGTGCCTATAGTATATAAAACAATTCAATAGTTAAGCACGGACTCAAGCCATCCATTTATTTCTCAATTCGATGGTTCATGTTGCGATCCATGTGCTCTAATGGGATTGGGCCCCCTTAAACTAGTGCATTAAGGCCAAAACGAGATCCTCGCCACTATTCTCTTCACTTCCATGCGCTTGCTCCCTCTCTCTCCAGTGTCCCTTCTCTCTCCCCCTCTATATCGAGTGTCTCATTTCTCACTTTCTCTCTCTAGTGTCTCGCTCGCTCTCTCACTCTTGTAAAGGGAAGATGGTCTCTCGAGGTCGAAGAAGACAATGTCAAGGAGCAGCCCAATTAGTAATGAAAACCCGGTCTTCAAAATGAACCCCGAGGTGGAGGTCATCACGAGCTTCAACCGGATTATGATCTGTGATGATCTCATCCAAGGATCTAGGCCTATAGCTTCAAAAGCCCTCCCCTATCCCTGTCTTCTCCCTCTCCAAAAATCGTCCACCATTCATGCTCCTCTAGGTGATTTGTGAAGACCTCCTCCAACCCTAAGTCTAGGTTAGCAATCTCACCCGTCCCCTTTTACGGTTTTGCTCGTGCAGCCGCAAACCAAAAATCTCAAAAATCCCTACAATCTCCCCTTACCATGTCTCTCTCTTCAAAGCCAAATTACAAGATTCAAGGAACCAACGTCTCCAAGCCAAATGCAATTGAAAAGTACAAGTATGCGGTTCTAGGGTAGATTTGAGGGATGGGGCCAAGCATTTCTTGGTGCTCAAGGCCAAATAAACAATTATGGCCAATGGATTTTGATGATGTGGCTCGAAGGTTCACCTGTCGGTGCATCTCTAGCTAGATCATATCATGAGCCTTTTTAGACTAAGCCATGTAGCACATGTATGTCCATAGCTCTATGCTTCCTGACATGCCTTATTTTATTTTAGGTTTGTGCCAATGAGGTTGTAATGTCCAATATCATGAAATGAGTTATATATTGCCATCAATGTATTTTTAGTCATGTTGTTTAAGGTTTGAAATAACAGAAGTTCAAGATATTATGTTATTGATGGTGTAATGGAGGAGATGGCAACCGGATGGAACCTATAACATAAGTAGGTCCACAAGGATTAGTATCCATTTTTTCACTATTATTGCACATGGTTTGGGTGAGGACGAGAGTCATGTGCAATTGTAGATCTTGGAGGAACCCCGTCCTTTCTTGGAGGCCCCATCTTTGGATCACCAGGTCCATAGACATAAGGCAGAATGTCCTCCTTGTGTTCTTTTTCTAAAATAAATAGTGAAAATCAAGTGCAAAGTCCATCTTTATTCAGATAGTTTGTTTCTTCCTTTACAACGTATATCCAACATGTCGAATACAAATTAATATATATATATATATATATATATATATATATAATATTAAGAACTTTTGCAGTGATGGGAGTGAAATAAGATAGAGGAATAGTCATTGTTGAAAGAATGAGAGGAGGAAAATAAGGGTGAAATTCTCATCCCAAAGTCTACAAGAGCCAACATCACCCATCGCCTATGAGGTGACTGGATTCAACTAGTTCCAAACCAATTGAACACTAGAATAGGCAGCAACTCATTTTTTGCCACACTCAAATTGATGTGAACCAAAGATGTTTACAAAATGACTTCAGCAGTCATGACTTCCAAAACAAATCAAACATCTTTCATCAGAAGCGTCTTTTTATATAAGTCACTTTGGTGAACAACTTTTTTCTACTTCAGCAGTTTACAACAAACCAAGGATTCCCAAAACATAAAGGATATATTTAAATTAATGGAGTTGATTACAATAACAGTTACTAGTAGCGATAGTAGCACACTACGAGGATCAATGGGTTCTAAGTGGCTCCTCAAAAAGCTTCAACAAACTATTTCATGTACAACTATTCATCAATCATGTGACTAACATCAATAGAATTTGTTGATCCCTACTCCCCTCTGTATGTTCACCTTTCTTTTTACAATAAGTACCAAACACTCCTTGGTTCAGATCTTGCACTCTTTATATAACAACAAAAAAAAGAGCAATACAACAAGAAAAGTGAGAAAGTATTTATCAATTCACATAAAGGTGGTAAGAGCCTACCCTAGGTTGGGATTTATGGTCAAACTAGGTGAAGTATGTTTTAGTTTCAACTACTTTCAAGTAAGATTTTAAGTCCTAGCAGGACGGGGGGCATCCCAGCCATCCCATCCCATTCCTATGAAAAAATAGGACCGGGACAGAATCGGGACTCAGAAACCCATCCATGGGTGGAGAAAAGAAGAAAGGAAAGAAAGCCAGGAAAGAAAGCTGAAGAAAAGAAAAAAGTGAAAGGAAAGAAGAAGAAGAGGAGGAGGAGGAAAGAAGGAAAGAAAGGGAGAAGAAAAAGAAAGAAAAAGAAAGGAAGGTAGAAAAAAAGGAAAAAAAGGAAAAAAAGGAAGGAAAGAAAGCAAAAGTAGTAAGAAAGAAAGAAAGGAAGATGGGGCGAGAGATACAGGATATCCTACCAGGATGCATGACCGAGACTGCTACTAGGATGGGGTGGGATAGTGGGGCATCCCATTCTATGGAGAAACCAGAACACACCCGTCCCATGGGATTTAAAACCTTGGTTTCAAGTTTGCCTAACCAAATCGCACCGACTCTCTTATTCCAGCAACTTGCATGGCTTGAGCAATACTATTATTTGCATATCTATTTCATCTTTCAAAACTATAACCGACCTAAACAATTACTCTAGTTATAATGAACTACCATGAAGCTAGAAGTTTTTAAACATTTCTTTTTTTCCTTTTTGAACAATACGGTGTAATGTGCCACCACAAAGGGTTTTAGTGCTAGAGCTCTCCCAAGACCAAGCCCTTTGGAGGAGTGTCAAGCATTGTACCCAAGTCCTGTTGGCTAAACACTTCTTTTTCTATTATATTATTGATCTATTACAGATTCAATGTAAGATTGTTTTTTAACCTGTTTGAACTACAGATCCTGCGTTTCTTAATCTATATGTATTTTTTTCTTAAGAATGGTGCAATTCAACCTTCTCCTGTTTTCAGAATTTGCATTTTGGCTTAGGATATAAATTTTTTCCTTATAAAATCAAACAAGTGTTTGGCTGAATGAAAAATATTAGCAGACTTTGATTGGATCCAATTACTTGCATGCAAGTGATAACAGAAATGGAATATGTGATTTACAATACGTTCAAAATTATAGATGCAATGAATATTACACTTACAACATTGCTACTTTAAAGCAAGGAATGCTGAACTGGCCCGTAAAGTACCATAGTTTCAGCAATAAAGCATAGTTTCAGCAAAATCCAGCACTTACTCATCATTTGCATGATGCGGGATCATATTCTCTGAGTGATGATCAACATCAGTAGAAGAAAATGTTGCTGACTGTGGACTCTCCATGATTGGGTTCTCCATTCAAGAATTAGTTATAGCTGCAGAAACAAAGAAAAGATAAGAATTATAGCTAAAATAAAGAATATTCCCAGTAAGACCACATGCTCACAAGTTCAAAAAGCATGTCAAATGTTTTCCTTTCTTAACATCATACAAATTAT
>NW_024068596.1:0-121986 GCF_009389715.1 Phoenix dactylifera
CTCGCTATATGGGTTAGCTAGAAAGCTTAATAAGGCTAGATATTGCACAAGTCATTCTTCTTAGCATTTAGTCTGAAAAAAAAAAGAGAATAAATAAATCCGGAGTGTTCATTACCATTTAACTCTAGAAAATCTTGAAAAATGGAGTAATCATGTTGGAAGTAAGTAAAAGCCACTCATTTATATGATACTATCTTGCACCTCACTACATTCTTGACTTGTTAGCAGATAGATTGGGTGTAATGAAACTTGAGTTAGAGTCTGTTTAAATATGATAACAACAAGTCTCTATTGTCCTTGCAATTCTAGTTTCATACAGTAATACCTGTTCAAATTTCGAGTTAAAAATTGGAAATCCCTAACTGATGAAGTTTGTGGGTAACTTCACTGCAAACCCTTACGAGACAACACTCGTCCACTAGGGTAATCTAGGGGTTTAAAGGCTTGTTGCACGTGCTAAGTGCAATCGTGACTCCCTATGAAAATGGGTACATATCTTAGTTTGTATATTTAGCTTCAATTTTTTTTTTAAAAAAAAAAGGGGAAAAAGTCATAAGTTAGACTACATCTTTTTGTGCCCTCATTTTATCATTTGCTTGTTAATTGCTAGAGACTAGCAATAAGCTAGTTGGGGGGTGTGATGAGAGCACAAAAGTGCGACCTACATGTCACCTAAATTAGTATTATTGCTAACCGATAATGATAAATTCACTGGATTAATATTATATTTGGGTTTGACACAGATTTTCATAAATTAGAGATAAAATGCACATTGAGTACAAATTTGACTAAAGAAGGATCCCTTCCCAGATCCGACCCGGTTGAAGATCGGGTCGGGTCCGAGTCGGGTTCGGGTCCGAGTCGGGTCCAATTTTTTTAGGCTTATTGAGAAAGAATTTTGGGCAAATTTAATTTGGCCATATCATAACTATGAGGTGCTGGGTAACCCATGACTTGAAAGACTTGCAATAGACCTCCAGTCAGAACAAATGATCCGTGACGAACTGAGTCCGTCCGTTTACAAACCAAATTTCACATCACACTATTTGTTTTTTTTATCTATATGACTGAACTTGGTGTCTCCCAGCTCCCATATCAGGAGGGCCAAAGATCGCACAACGCCCAGCCATCCCATCTGCCCACACGCATCTCCTCCTTCATTCCGTGATCAATCTCGCGCTCCCAGCTCTTCCGTCATCAACGCCATAACTCCTCCGCCTCAGCCCGCGCCTCCTCCAGCCCGTGATCTAGCACGAATTGACGCCCATTCTCCGCGTCTCCCATCCACCAGATCCACGGATCCATCTCCTCCGCGATTCCTCCCAGCAGCCAATTCACAGCCGTGATCCAAGCTGCAATCGAGCCACTCGCATCCACGTCTTCAACGCCATCATCCCGTGGCCAGCCCTTCATCCGAATCAAAGCAATGCTCGTTTCTCCTCCCAGCCGTCCACGGATCACGCCATCATCGCCTCCTCGGTGATCTCTCCCATCTCCACCTCCTCCACCGCTTCTTCCGCCCCAGCAGCACCCGTCAACAAGCATCAAGTCGCCGTCTCAGCCAGCACCTTCTCTTCCTCCACGCCATCAACGCGATCGAAGCCAGGACGGCCGCGTCTACAGCGCGTCTCCAGCCGTCCGCGACCCGTTCCCATCCATCTGCGACCAAATCCCCGCGCCTCAGCCCGCGCCGCCCTCCTTCCGTTTCCAAATCCCAGCCCCCAAGCAATCGGATCTCCAGCAATCATGCATCCTCCCCCTCTCAATGCGTCAACGATTGATCTATAAAAGAAGGGGGGGGGGGGGGGGGGAAGAAACAGAGGAGGGTGGGGAGCTCGGGGGGGTGGTGCTCGTCAGGTCCAAGGAGGAGCCGGGAGCGTGAAGAAGAAAGGCTCTGTTTGGGGAGAGAAGTGAGAAAGAAAAAAAAAACAGAGGGAGCTCTATTTTGGGGGAAGAAAAGAATAAAAAAAAACATATTTTATGTTCTAACGGGAGGGAGAAGCTTTTTGTTTTATTTGTTTTATGTTATTTGTAAAAGAGAAGAAATATTAGGTTTCCAATCTCTACTTTTATTTGTAATGAATTTTCTTTTTATCAAATCTATCATTTTTTTTTCATGCAATCCTTGTTCTAGGTTCAAGTTAATTTATGTTTTTTTTAATGCAATCTTTTAATTCTTCTTTGATGCAATACATTAAATTTTCCTTTCATGCAATCCCTGTTCTAGGCTTTTGATCTTCTTAGCACTTGTTTTCATCCATTTTAATTTATGCCAAAGTTTTCCTTTAAATAGTTAAACATTTCATGAATTTATAAATGCTCTTTGATTTCTAAGTACTTGTCTTTTTATTATTTTTAAATAAAGAAGATTCTCTGGTAGACTAGAGAATCTATCATCATCCCCCGATATAATGTTTTTCTTTTATTATTCAAAAATCGATTTTGAATCCGAGTGAATGTTCTAATTTTTATGCAACTCCAACCGCCCCCCTGTGGATCGACCTCTTACTACCACTATTCTTCGAGTAGAACAGGTAAGAGTAAATTAAATTCAAACTTTGTTTGTCGGTTCTAACAACGATCTGTTTAGCATATTTTTAGTTAAACAGGAATCAGACGAATAGTCTTATTCCTTCTCCTCTTCTCTCATCTCTTCTTTTCTGACCTCTAGGCTTTTCTTTTTTGTCTTTTCAGACGTTCCCAAGATGGTGACTAGCAACGCGACCCTTTACGCCCGGTTCAGGAAGAGGACAGCTGAAGCTGGTGGGGTCCCACCCGAGCCCAGGAAGAGGGCAAAATCTTCGGCGGGTGCTTCGCAGGCCGGGTTCTCCAGGCCTGCTCGGAAGGAGGCCCCGAGCACCGACTGCGGGGGCTCAAGCTCTGCGAGGACTTCTACGGCCCCTGCTTGTCCAGCTCCGATTTCACAGCGTCCTAGTCGGCAGCCCATCCAGCTGCGGCGCTCGATCCCCGAGCCGAGGAGCGGCCAAGGGGTCCCGAGGTCGTCATCGCCGAGCCCAGCGTGGCTCAGTCTCCCGGGTCCTTCAGAGGGCGAGGCCCGGCAAGAGCGGAGGGGCTACAGCCCTGAATGGGCAGTTTTTGAGGGTGACTCGGCCCTCCATGACGCCCGAGTAGCGCGCCAAATCTTCCGGGTCGCTCTGCTTCCGACCGATTGGGCCAAGTTCCAGTCCGCGGACTTCGACAGTCTCGTGGACGGGACCCACTGCTCTGCCATTTGGATAAGTTCGCTTTCGGCCCTAGCTCCTGTATTCGATTTTTGGCCTTGGCTTACTCTTTCGTTTGTTTTGTTTGCAGCATCTCCACGAGATCGACATGTTGATCTCCGTGGCGGCAGACTATCGGGACCGGGCCCATAGATGTCTGCAGGGGCAGGAGGAGGCCGAGAGGAGACTCGGCGAGGTCGAGTTCGCGCGGAGAGAGCTTCTCGCAAGGGTGGAGGCCGCCGAAGACGAGCTCCGGGCTTTGACTGCGGAGATCGAGGGGGGGAAGGGCGCACATGCCCTGGCCAGGTCGGAGGTGCGCGCTGCCAAGGCTCGTCTGGCCGAAGATCATTCCGCGATCACCGTCCTCGAACACGAGGCGAGGGGCGCCCGATTGAAGGTTGAGCAACTCGAGGCTTGGGAGAAGAGGGCCTCGGAGCAAGTTCAACACGCGGTGCAACTCTTCCGGGAGTCGGAAGAGTTCCGCGAGCTACTGGAAGAAGAAGCCGTGGATGGACTTATCCGCGGCTTCGAAGACTTTCGAAGGCAGTTCAAGTGGCTCTGCCCCGATTTCAATCTCAGTATGCTCCAGCCCGGAGGGGGGATCGACGAGGACAAGGGCGGGCCCGAAGGCCTGGCTGGCGCTGAGGTTGAGGCAGCCGAGGAGGCTACTCGGGAGGCATCCGCCGAGGAGGCTCCTGAGGGAGTGCCTTATGCCACCCCCGAGGCCGCTGGCGACATTCCGGCCGAGACTTCTGCAACCGCGGCCGGGCAGGCAGGAGAACCCGGGGAGGCCCCAGCCGAGAATTCCGAAGCGATCGTGGTGGACGACCTCGGGGCTGGCGCTGAGGCTGCGACTACTTCCCAGGACTTAGTCTTTTTTTTCTTTCTTTTTGTAAATGAGGTCGGCCATTGAAACTATTGTACGACCGAACCTCGATTTTGTACGTAGCCTTCGGACTTTCATTAATGAAAGGTCTTCTTTTTGCAAATTTATGTTTGCCTTTCTCTCTCTCTTTTGAGCAGTAAGTAGGCTTTCACCTTAGTCGTTCGAACTGAATTCTCTCCAGCAAATCCCTCTAAGTTTTTGAGCTCAGCTAAGTTCATAGACTTAGGTTCCGATCACGTTTGCTAAGTTGTTAAACTTAGCTCTAATAGGGATTGTGTTTAAGCTCCGGGCTCAGACTTTAGGAAAATTCGCTAAGTCTTTGAGCTCGGATTTTGAAGAGGTCTCGCTAGGCCCCTAAGTTTGTCTTTCGGGAGAGTTTTGCTAAGCCCTTGGGCTCGGCTTCCAGGTCGCCAAAGCATTGAGCTCGGGCTCCGAAGGAGTTCTATTAGGTGTTTAGGTTTCCTTTCTGAAGAACTTGGCCAAGTCCTTGGGCTCGGCTCCTAGGACAAGCTTGTCAAAGCTTTAAGGTCTGACCCCGAAGAGATCACAGATTGAGGTCAGGCCATTGTTGGAGCTTTTGTACTTTTTGGTCTCGAACTTGGTCGAGGTTTCGCCGATCATTTTGTAGTACAAATAAGCAGATGTAATGACATAGGTGCTGGGTAGGATCATACCTCTTGCACCATCGGAGTCGATCATCTCAGGTTGAGGTAAGCGACTCCGCCCTGTGGTTGGCCTTTAGGGGCGTTCCTCGACCTGTAGTCAGCTTCCGTAGGTGGTGTTATCTGTCGTAGGGATGGCGCTTTGGTCGGGGTCTCACGCAACAGCATAGCTTGCACCGGCCGAGCAGGGGAGAATGCTGCGTTCCCTACGAGGTGTTGTCTACTTCAGGCACGCCTGCAAGCCAGGGGGTTCGCGAAGGTACTACTCTGTTGTTGAAGACCTCGGGGGTCCGCGTAGGTACTACCCCGTTATTGAAGACCTTGGGGGTCCGCGTAGGTACTACCCTATTGTCGTTTTCGGGCGCCATGGGGGGCTGCGTAGGTACTACCCCGTTGTCATTGTCGGGCGCCACGGGGGGCCGCGTAGGTCCTACCCCGTATGTCTTTTCGAGATCGAGGGAGCTTGGGCTCACTGTCGACTCAGCGGGGCATCTCGAAGTTAGTAGGAGAATCGAACACGAGGTCGAGGAAAATAGGGCTCGCTGTTGACCTGGTGACGCTTCCCGAGGTCGAGAGGTTTGGGAACGCACTATTGACACACGGGGCATCCCGACCTTAGTCGAGAAACCGAGCACGAGGTCGAGGGAGCTTGGGCTCGCTGTCGATCTGGTGACGCTTTCCGAGGTCGAGGGGTTTGGGAACGCACTGTCGACACACGAGGCATCCCGACCTTAGTCGAGGAACCGAGCACGAGGTCGAGGGAGCTTGGTCTCGCTGTCGACCTGGTGATGCTTCCCAAGGTCGAGGGATTTGGGAACGCACTGTCGACACACGGGACGTCCCGATCTTAGTCGAGGAACCGAGCACGAGGTCGAGGGAGCTTGAGCTCGCTGTCGACCTGGTGACGCTTTCCGAGGTTGAGGGGTTTGGAAACCCACTGTCGACACACGTGGCATCCCGACCTTAGTCGAGGAACCGAGCACGAAGTCGAGGAACCGAGCACGAAGTCGAGGGAGCTTGGGCTCGCTGTCGACCTGGTGACGCTTTCCGAGGTCGAGGAATTTGGGAACGCACTGTCGACACACGGAGAATCCCGACCTTAGTCGAGGAACCGAGCACGAGGTCGAGGGAGCTTGGGCTCGCTGTCAACTTGGTGACGCTTTCCAAGGTCGAGGGATTTGGGAATGTACTGTCGAGACACGGGGCATCCCGACCTTAGTCGAGGAACCGAGCACGAGGTCGAGGGAGCTTAGGCTCGCTATCGACCTGGTGACGCTTTCCGAGGTCGAGGGGTTTGGAAACGTACTGTCGACACACGGGGCATCCCGACCTTAGTCGAGGTCTTTGAGGGAGATCGAGACCGAGCTCGACGTCGACGTGGCGAGGTGTTCCAGACTTGGCTAGTGCATCCGAGGATCACAAGTGTCCCACTGTTAGAAGGAGCACTGAATAATTAAAGGAGAACTGTAGATGAATTAACATGAGAAGGGATGAGAATTGTGTTCCTCATCGCCGAGGACCCCTTAGGGCTCTATTGGTAGTACATCCGAAGATTTTCGGAGTTCCAGCTTCGTAGAATGGGAGTTCCTTCGAGAGACTCCAATTTGTATGCTCCAGGCCGCTGGACTCGCGCAATCCGGTAGGGTCCTTCCCAGTTTGGGGCAAGCTTGCCCTGCTCGGTGGGCTGAGAAGCTCCTGCTCTCCTGAGGATGAGATCACCTACCTTGAAAAGCTTGGCTTTTACTCTGGAGTTGTAGTACTGTGCCATTTTTCGTTTATATCTCACCATGCAAACTCGGGCTGCCTCCCTTGTCTCTTCAACGAGGTCCAAATTGTTCCTGAGCTGAGAGGAGTTGGAGTTTGCATCGTGGTGCTCTACCCTTGGCGAGGGGAGTCCGATCTCCAAGGGGATGACAGCTTCTGTTCCATACGCCAGATTGAAGGGGGTCTCGCCAGTGGAAAGTCGGAACATAGTTCTATAAGCCCAAAGAACATTGTATAGATCCTTGACCCTTTGCCCCTTGGATCGGTCGAGCCTAGCCTTGAGCCCCTGCAGAATGGTGCGATTCGTCACATCGGTTTCTCCGTTTGTCTGTGGATGGATGATCGAGGTGAAACGGTGGTCGATGCCGAGCTCGGAGCAGAATTCTCTGAAACGGGAGTTGTCAAACTGACGGCCGTTGTCAGATATCAGGATGCGGGGGAGTCCGAATCTGCAGATTATCGACTTTCAGACAAAATTCCGCATCTTCTGCTCGATAATTCGGGCCACCGGCTCGGCTTCGATCCATTTGGTGAAATAGTCGATGGAGACCACCAGAAATTTCCTCTGTTCGGAGGCCAGGGGGAATGGCCCCAGGATATCAATCCCCTATTAGGCGAAGGGCCAGGAGGCAACGATCGAGGTCAGCGGAGCTGAAGGTCGGCGTTGGATATTGGCATTCCGCTGACACCGGTCGCTCCTTCGGACGAAGTCCGTTGCATCCTTCTGAAGTGTGAGCCAGTAATATCCCTGGCGCAGAATTTTGTGGCCCAGTGTCCGGCCTCCCAAATGGTTCCCACAGATCCCTTTATGAACCTCTCACATAGCGTAATCTGCCTCTGATGGGCGGAGACATCTAAGGAGGGGAGAGGTGAACGACCGGCGGTAGAGCTTGCCTTCATATAGTATGTATCGAGGGGCTTGACGCTTAATTCGGCGAATCTCGAGCTCATCGTCAGGGAGGGTTCCATCCTGCAGATAGTTGATGAGTTCATCCATCCAGCTCGGCTCGACCTCGATGCAAACGGTTGGCTCGGGCTCTTCGGTGCTGGGCGTTTGGAGGTATTCGAGTACCATCGTCTTCGGGAGCTCGCTCATGCGGGAAGTTGCCAGCTTCGACAATTGGTCCGCCATTAGGTTCTCCGTTCTGGAAATATGTTGGATGCTGAAGGAGCCTAGGGTAGATATGAAGTTCCGCACCTTTTGGAGATAGTTCTGCATCGATAGCTCTCTGGCTTCAAAGTCTTCCAAAATCTGGCTCACGACCAACTGGGAGTCACTGAAAACCTTTAGGTCCTCCACTTTCAGCTCCTTCGCCAGTTTGAGCCCGGCGATGAGCGCCTCATACTCTGCCTCGTTATTCGAGGCTGGAAACTCGAGGCGTAAGGCCTGCTCCGCAACCACCCCATCTGAGCTTGTAAGGATGAGACCTGCTCCGCTATCCCCCAAGGTCGAGGAGCCGTCCACATATAGGACCTATGGCTGCTTCGGGGTCCCCTCCGTTGGCATGAGTGGGAGCTCGGGATCGTCCGGCAAAGTGCACTCTACGATGAAATCGGCGAGCGCTTGGGCTTTGATTGCCGGCCTCGGACGGTATTCGAGGTCGAACTCTCGAGCTCGACTGCCCACTTGGCAATCCTTCCGGCACGATCCGACCGTTGCAGGATCTGCTTCACAGGCTGGTCGGTCAGTATGGCCACAGTGTGGGCCTGGAAGTAGGGCCGGAGCCTCCGAGCCGAGATGACCAGGGCGAAGATTGTTTTCTCCAACTTGGAATATCGGGTCTCGGCATCCCTCAGGACCCGGCTGGCATAATATACTGGTCTTTGAAGTTTGTTCTCTTCTCGGACCAGGACCGAATTTACTGCAACCGGAGAGACAGCCAGGTACAGATAGAGGAGCTCATCCTGCTGGGGCTTCGTGAGTAGTGGAGGGGAAGCAAGAAGGTGCCTAAGCTCTTCAAAAGCCTGCTGACACTCTTCCGACCATAAGAAGTCTTTCGGTCGCTTGAGGATTTTGAAGAATGGGAGGCACCGCTCGGCCGACCTGGAGACGAACCTCCCCAGAGCCGCGACCCTCCCGGTGAGTCGCTATACTTCCTTGACCGTCTTTGGCGGCACCATCTCCTGTAGTGCTCGGATCTTCTCAGGGTTTGCTTCGATTCCCTGTTGGGTTACCACGAACCCAAGGAATTTGTCCGAGGTGACTCCGAATGCGCACTTGGCAGGGTTGAGCTTCATCCGATACTTCCTGAGTTCGGAGAATGTCTCATTGAGGTCAGCCACATGGTCCTCTACTGTTCGGCTCTTCACCAGCATGTCATCCACATAGACCTTCATGTTTCGGCCTATTTGGTTTTTGAAAACCTGGCTGACCAGCCTCTGGTATGTTGCTCCGGCATTTTTCAACCCAAAAGGCATCACTTTGTAGCAGTAGGTGCCCCTATCGTTGATGAAAGCCGTCTTCTCCTCGTCTTCTGGCGCCATTCGGATTTGATTGTATCCCGAGAAGGCATCTATGAATGTCAGCAACTGGTGTCCCGAGGTGGAGTCCATGAGCTGGTCGATGCTGGAGAGTGGAAAACTGTCCTTTGGGCAGGCTCTGTTCAAGTCGGTGTAGTCCTCGCACATGCGCCACTTCCCGTTGGCTTTCTTAACGAGGACCACGTTGGCGAGCTAGTCTGGATAGGAGACCTCCCGGATAAAGCCGGCCTCAAGAAGTTTGTCCACTTACTCGGTCGCTGCTCGTTGTTGTTTCGGGGCGAAGCTCCGTTTCTTCTGCCGCACAGGTCTGTAGGTCGGTTTCACCTGGAGTCGGTGAAGCATGACCTCAGGGTCTATCCTCGGCATGTCGGCGAGCGACCAGGCGAAGACGTCCATATTGGACCGAAGGAACTCGATCAGGCGGTTTCTTTCAAGGAGGCTCAGGCCGGAGTCGACATGCACGGTTAGCTCTGGGCAATTTTCTTGTAAAGGAATCTGGGTAAGAAGCTCACCAGGTTCTACCCGTCCTTTTCGGGGGTCGTCCCGCACTTCCAAGGTTTCAATGGGCAGCATCTAATCGGGCGTTTGAGTTGGCGACTTGGCCGGTAGCTCTTCTCGGCTTGGTGCCTTAGCTGGTTCCTTTGCTTGGTGAGTTGCCATATAGCACTGCTTAGCTATTGACTGGTCCCCGCGAACTTCGCCTACTCCTTGGTCGGTGGGAAACCGCATGAGCAGGTGATAGGTCGAGACCATAGCTCGGAGGGCGTTTAGCCCTGGTCGTCCAAGGATGGCGTTGTAGGTCGAAGGCAGACGGACCACAAGAAAGTCCGTCTTCACTGTACTTTCTCGGGGGGCGAGCCCGACTGTGACAAGAAAGCTAATCTTGCCCTTAACCGGGATCGAGTCTTCGGTGAATCCGACCAACGAGGCATTCATTCTTCGAAGCTGGCTTTCCGTTAACCCCATTTTTTGGTAGGCATGGTAGTACAAAATATTTGCCGAGCTTCCATTATCAACTAGGACGCGCTTTATATCAAACTTATTTACAATCATGGAGATGACCACAGCGTCATCACGAGGAGTTTCAACTCTTTCTAAGTCCTCGTTCGAGAATGAGATGGCTTCGGAAGTGCGCGGGCACTTCTGAGGGGTCCTTCCTTCGATTGGTTCTTCAGCCGAGCTTCCTCCTCTAATGGTGTTGATGGTGCCAGCGATAGGCCCGTTGTCATTTGAATTTTCGGGCAGTGCGGCATTTTGCACTGGCCTCCTTTCCTCACGTCGGTTCCGCACGAACCGGTTGAGTATCCCGCAGCGGATAAGCGCCTCGATCTCATCCCGGAGCTGGAAGCAATCCTCCGTGTCGTGGTCGTGGTCCCGGTGGTAACGGCAATACTTCCTAGAATTACGCTGGGCTACTATATCCCGCATCAGGGTGGGAGGTCGGAAGAAGTCTCGACCTTCTATCTCCATCAGGATCTCGGCTCGGGGTGCGTTGATAGGAGTGTAGTTCTCGTATCTCCCCGAGGGCATTCGTGGTCGCGGCGGAGATCTCGGTCGAAGTGGGAACCTTGGTCGAGGTTGTCCCCGCTGTCGAGGCGGACTCCTTAGCCGGGGAAGATTCTTATCTCGGCGGGGAGATCGGCTTCTCTGACGGCCGTGCTCTTCGCGGCGCTTCTTCTGCTTCTTTGAAGCCTGCTCGGTCGCGCCCCGCTTGAAGGCGATAGCCTCCTCGGCCTTTGCATACTTCCGAGCTCGGGCCAGCATTTCGGTGAAGTCGGCGGGGAAGCTCTTCTCGATAGAGAAGAGGAATCTGTAGGAGCGAGCCCCAGTCTTTAATACCGACATGGCTATTGACTGGTCAAGCTCGCGGACCTCTCAGGTTGCAGCGGTAAAGCGGTCGAGGTATTCTCTGAGGGATTCCCCTTCCTTCTGCTTGACGTCCAGGAGGGAATCCGATGTTCGCCGCTGGCACCGGCCGGCAGCGAAGTTGGTGGCGAGCTGCCTGCCGAGCTGCTCAAAAGAGGATACCGAGCTTGGCTTTAGTTTAGAAAACCAAAGCCGAGCCGTTCTCCGAAGAGTCGCTGGGAAGGCCTTGCAGAGCACAGCCTCCGAGGATCCTTGCAATGCCATGAGGGCTCGGTAACTTTCCAAATGGTCGAGGGGGTCGGTAGTCCCGTTGTAAGGCTCCACTTGGGGCATTTTGAACCTCGGTGGGATCGGCCCGTCCTCGATCTGGCGGAAAAATGGAGACTTGGTGGTGAACTCAAACTCAAATTAAAAAATTAAAAAAAATTGCTGGGGAAATTTTCTTTGGTAACCTCTAAGCTTTTCTTATTTAAATTAATTTCCTTTTGTGGTGATTGTTTGATTTTAAATTCAGCAAAAAGTGTGAATGCATGCTTGATACACATACACCAATTAATCCTCACATAGTAAGGGCAATCACCCCAACAAAATAAGAACTGGATTTCATCACCAGATTCTTGCCCAAATTAGATGAATCAATTCTCACATAGCTATCACTTTAATTAAAATCAATTAGAAGTTGGCCCCTAGGGACATTCGAGCTCAATAGGACGAAGATCACCGAAAGTTGCACCAATTTCGCTCTGTGGCTCAGTTGATGTCTAGGCAAGCTTTGTCCCTTAAGGGAGACAGTTCATCTGTTCGAGGCAAGTGGTTTTTAAGTCGGACCTTTGCGAACGCATCGTGACCCCCCCACTTACCTGGGAGCTTACATGGTCAACTAAGTACATTAGACCGGATTGGAGGCTTAGGTGCCCTCTTCAAACCAGTTAGGAGCTGTCTAGTGATTTTAGGGCAAATACAAGGATTTGATGTATTTTTCTTTTAGTGCATGCTTGACTGCACGTGACTGATCAGAAGAGTATTGGTGCATGCTAGGGTGTCGTTCTAGATCTCCTGAACTATTACCTTTTGACTCTGAAATAGAACGGACCCTAAGGAATATTCGAGCTGAGATCAGAACATTAGAATCAACTATACCCAGTATGATTTGATAAGAATGCGCTCCGTCTGGCTGAAGACGTTAAACTTAGCGCTTGTTGGGAGGCAACCCAATTTTCGTAGGTTATTTTTGCATTTTTTTAATTGCATTAACAGGATCCCTCATATTACTGATGCAATTACGGTAAAATGCTTCTATCCTCCATTTGCATCATATTTTCATCCAAACTAAAATAAAAAATAAATAAATAAAAAATATATAAAAAAAATAAAAATAATAATATAATATTCAAAAAAAATATTGAGGACAATGTCTGATCTAGGTTGGGGGGTATAGGATTCGAATTTTTGAAGAAATTTTTTGCATTTTCGAATAAGTTTTTCGAATTTTTGATTTAAAAAAACCTAATTTCTATGCCTTAGTGCTGAAATGATAAATACACAAAGTATATAAAATCTAAAAAGCCCAATGATTAGTCAGGAGTAAGACAATTTGAGTTCTTTTCATTAAAAGTTCTTTTAGTGAGTTGTAAGATAATTTTTACTTTGGAATTTCACAACACACATGGCCTACACTTCTGAAGGTTAGGTGCGACATTATGTTGTTAAGTCTGGTAGCAACCTTGAGTCCTGATGAATCATACCTATCTAATTCGCTATTTTCCCATATTTATTAAAAAAAGAAGAAAAAAAAAAGAGTGAATTTAGTCAGGTACATCGAAAAGGGCTACCTATTGTCAAAGGTCAACGGGCTTGTATGAGGAACCCGAGCATAGGTCCGTAGGGGAGTCTTGATGCCCAACACCTTATGTCATCTGGTGTGGGAGTGTTGACTAAATGCTCGCTACACGGAGGAATCATTACAAGAGTAAAAGTTCATAAATTATTTATAAATATAAAATAAAAAAAATATAATATTTAAAAAAAAAAAGAAAAAAGAGAGAAACAATATTGACCTTGAAAAAGACGATAGTGTGAAATCCGTCGTTGTAAAAATTCGAATAAACTGGAATATTACAGATAAAGCCCATGAGGTATTAAAGTAAACATTCACAACTCTTGAAATCCTGCAAGATAGGATGATTTTGAATCAGTGAATAGGTCTTATTTGACCAATTCTTGGAAACTACTAGCTTTAGCAGTATTTTGGCGGATCTAAAGCCTTAACTTGTGTATGGTCCAGATATCACCGAGCACCTAAGTATAAATTAGCCTTACAACTCTCTAACAGAAACTTAATGGCTTCAACTTAAGTTGCATACTAACCTAGGATTTGGGCTGACTTAGTAATTAAAACTTTGTGTGCTTTTGAAATTATTGGCACTTATGCATTTGGAATTAGATTTTATAAAATAATAAAATAAAGTCTTTGGGTAGAGACAGCAGTTTGTGGGTATCTGCGTCGGAAACCCTCACAAGACAAAACTCGTCCACTAGGGCCACCTAGGAGTTTAAAGTCTTATTGCATACGGTAAATGCAATCGCGATTCCTACGAAAGTGAGTTAGTTTTTATTTTGCTTGAGGACTAGCAAAATGTAGGTTGGGGGGTGTGATAAGTGCTAAATAATGCATAAATTAATATCTTATTCATAGCACTTATCATTATTTTAATTCACATATTTTGTAAATTCAACTAAAAAAATGTGTTACCTTCATCATTGCATTTTAATAAATTATTAAAGGTAATTCGAGTTTTACTTATTTATTTACTGATTGAGTTTAATTTATGCAGGTTAAGTCAAATTCATTAATTTTTGAACCCAAATCGCATGCACCCTACAAATTAGATCCTTTCAAATTTTGATTCAGCCATTCATCCCAATTCCTCTACATCACCTCTCAGCCACTTGCATACGCGTTCACCCATTAAACAAGCCCCCTTCATTCCATATTTCAACCTCCCGCATCATCCTAGCCGTGAGCACGTCCGAACCCGAACAACTTCCTTTCACGAACCCGGTCCAACTTTCCTTCTTAGCCCATGCTCGGTCGACCGCATTAGACCTCCTGTTCAAAGACCAGAGCCAATCTCCTCCAGATTACGTCCACGAACAGATCCCATGTTTTTCCATGATTAGCTCCATCTCCATCTTCTCTTCTTCCGAACCAACCCAGCATCTCACCTCCTCCTACGATTCCGCGATTCATCTTCATCCAGTTCGCATATCCTCCGGCATCTTCCTTCAACCGTGACCATCCTCCCCTGTTTCAAGTTGTTCCTTTGCTTCCGGAAGAGATGGAGCAGCCATCCTCCACGCACAATCAAGCTTATTTTCCCAGCCGAATCTGGCACCTCCCAACGGCTCAGTATCCTCCAAGATCTTGCAGTTCATCCCATTCGTGATACGTTCCCATCCCACTGCCAGCCGCAAGTCAAACATCCCACCGTTCACAAGGATCAAGTCCCAGCTGCCAGCCGTCCCAAGCTTCATCTCCTCCATCTTCATCCCATCATCCGCTTCATCCTCATCTTTGAATTAACTCCCCAGTTTCACGCGTCAGCATCCCAACGTCCCATGTTCTTCTCCGAACCCCAGCATCGGGCACGTCATCTTCCTTCTCTGCGTTCTTCTCAGCGGAACCAATTCTAGAACTCATCCTTATCCCGGATCTCCCAGCTCTCCTCTGCTTCCGGATTCCTTCCCGTCCAGCCAACGGAAACATCCCCGAGCTCCAAGGATGAGCATTCAAGTCGTTCACAGCTCTAAACCCTCTGTTACCAGCCGAATCCAGCCATTCCCGAGCTTCTTCTCATTCTAGATTGATCCTATCATCCATAGGATAAGGTTTAGGTGTTCATTCCGAAGCTAGATCCCATGATCTTCGGATCAAACTTTCTTCCCTGCTTCCTCGGTTCAGCTTCTTCCAGACTTCACGGAAACAGCCCCTGCTCCGTGTGCCTTTCTCAACTTCCGGATGAGAGTGAGAGCTGTCTTCCACATGTTCGTCTTCCCATCGTGAGCTCCACGAACAGAGCACCATCCGCGTCTCTTCATCTCAACTAAACTCGCAGCTCCCGTATCCCATTCCGAATCCAACCTTCAGCTCCCACCAAATCCCGAGTCTCCAACGTCCACTTCATCCTTCTTCCCCCACCGGGGGGCATTCCCTCTTCCCCCACCGGGGGCTGCTCCCTGTCACGCCCCGAACCCGGGGCCCGGGGCGCGAGCAGACGCCGCGCACCTGCAGGGCGAACCCCGCAGGCACGCAAGGCAGATGAATCAGATTCCACATCAATAGCTAAACAAAGATAAATTCCAACTTTCAATTCAAATGTCCATATATACATAAGTCAAAAGAAAAAGTCAATATCTACTAGCTAACTACATCATGATCACTCCACCCCGTAATCCCCATAGTCACATATCATCACCTGTAAAAATGTAAATAGTAGGAATGAGCTAACAGCTCAGTAGGCAACATCATGCAATAAAGTCATCATATAACATGTCATAATGCATATAAAAGCAGCTAAACTCATAAATCCAAAAATCCACACAATAATCTGTAAACCCGATCCGAGACTCAAAATATCTCAACCGCATGACTACGGCCACATCACCCAGTGGCATGGTTACACCGAAGTGCCAATACAACTCTCCGAAGAGCCGCTCCACTAAGCCAACGCACCACTGTGCCGCACCGCCTGGTGCCAAACTCACGCTCCACTGAGCCGCTCCGAAGAGCAAAACGCACCCCTGTGCCGCCACTATTCTATCACCGGTGGTCGCGGTGTCGGAACTAGTTTCTCAGTACAAGTCGACAGGGCCAACGTATCATCCCATTGGCGGGGCCTAGACTATAGTCACGCGGATTTTAAAAATCAATAAATCAACTTTCCAAATCAAAGTCATAATCATACTCCCAACAGTAAAGCACATAATAATTTATGAAATTAAATATTTAATTCTAATTCTAACACATATTGCCAATAATAAATTAATAAATCAACATATGCAAGATACATGTTAAAATTCTACTTTAAAGCAACGGTCACCTACCTGGGATCGCTTAAAAAATTCTTGCCACAGATATCACGAACCCCTGGTTAAACATAAATATTAATTATTTAATTAATTTAGAAACATAATTTAAACTAATTCCAACCCCTTAAATTCCTAAGTTCAAAGATCCAAGAATGGGTCCCCAAAATCAAGCATAGACCCTAAGAATAAATAGACTAAATCCCAAAAATCAGAATTCTTTAGACCCAAACCCATTGTAGCCCAAAACAGATTAGGCCCAATTGAACCAAACCAGATTCAGGTCCAGATCAGATCTCAGGCCCATACCAAACCAGCTCTGATCAGCCCAGATTAGATCAAGCTTAACAAACCAGATTACACTCAAATTAGACCAACCCAAGTCTAGACCAAATCCACAGTCAGAAGATGGTTCAATCAAATCAAAGTTCATTTGCGTCTGGTTTGTGACACCAACAGAGCACGAAAATTGATGCAAGGGAAACACCCAAAGTTCATTTGTGTGGTTTGAGACACCAATAGGGGACGGAAAACGATGCAAGGAAAGCACCCAGCCGGAAGAAGAAGAAGAAGAAAAAGAAGAAGAAAAAGAAGGAGAAGAGGAAGAAGAAGGAGAGAAGAAGAAGAAAGGAAGAGGGGGGGGTGGCTGGTGGCTCCGGTCGGCCCTCGGCGGCCGACCGTGGCCCTCGGCGGCGGCGCTCGGCCAGCCGCCGCCGGCCACTCTGCTGTCACAGGCGGCGGAAAGAGACGAAGAGAAGAAGGAGAAGGAGGGGAAAGGAGGAAAGAGAGGGAGACCGGGGCTGGAAGCCCGGCCCCCGTTCACCCACCTCCGGCCGAACCCATTTCGGCCGGATTGACCCCGGCCGGCCGCCGTCGGCCGGCCGAATCCCACAAAAGAAACCTCCCCGAAACAGGGGAAGTGAAAACCAGTTAACAACCCTCATTCCTTCCCCTTTAAATCTATAAAAATAGTAAATTAGTGATCTTCCTCACCTCCGGTCGTCGACGTGTGGCTTCCCGACGGTGATGGCGGCTCCGGCGGTGATGGGGCTCCGGCGATCCTTTCACAAAGAGGGAAAACGAAGAGGAAGGGATGGGCTCTCAGAGAAAAGAGAAAGGGAGAGAGAGAGAGAGAGAGAGGGAGAAAGGGAGAGGGAAAGAGGGAAGAGGGGGGGCTTGCGGGGGATTCGCTGGCCGTTCGGCCGGCGTGGTCATCGTGGGGAGACCACGATGACTCAACTGAAGTCGGCACTCCTTGCCGACTTCAGTTCGTTGGGCCCTAGGATGGGCCCAATTCGGGTCTTCACACTCTAACCAACTAAAAAGAAATTTCGTCCTCGAAATTAAAGAGATCTAGGCCTTTAAGATGCTCAGCCCATTGAGTAATATAAATCCAAGATCTTATTCTTCTCGATCAAAATCAGTGTGATAGATAACTTTAAATCAATTAGCAAAAATTTCATATAAACTCGTAAGATTAGCACTAGATAAATGACTGACTGAAATCTCAGATTGAAATTATCATCTTGATGCATGTTTACTCGAGATCGGATCAGGATCGATTCACAACAGGATTGATTAAAAGTAGTTGTGTTTGGGATAGAACTTGAAATAAAATAGATCTCATACACTTATCATGGTAGTGTGTTGATCCCTCAAAGAATAATGGCCAACCTTAGAGTCAAATCATTAAATGGCTAGAAATGTAATTCACAAAATGAACATGTACTTATGATCATTAGATAGCAACGGTCTATCTCAAAGATGATTTGCATCAAATCACAAGAGCAGGTCTGAGAAGACAAAATATTGATACCATGATTCAATATGCCACGAAGCTTTTAGCTTAAACCTATAAGATGGGAGCAAATAATGCATGGTTTATGTAGATACTTAACAAATTAGACCATATTTGGCCAACAATCAACTAACCCGAGTCATGATACGCTCAAATTATTATTATTATTATTATTCTCTTAGCATATCCAAAAATAGCAAATTCTATCCAAGAGATAACATAATCATATCATGATTGACCTGAGAATCAACAAAATCTTTCATTATTGAACAACATAGTCTTTCATAATAACATGTTACCAAAATTCAGTCAATATTTTTGACCAGTTTAGATTGACTCAATCCATCATACTTTCGCTGCGTAACTCTGATCAATATTCTCCAAAATTTCTTAATGATCCTAGATCATCAACATTTTTTTTTTATAATATCCAAGCAAAATTTTATCCTTGCTTTCCAAGTTCACTAGGTCATTATTAACCCTTGAGATAGTTGTCGTATTTGTACCATCATATAATCAAGTAATCATATTCTAGATCCAAATTTGAACTAAGCCAATTCTAGTTTCCCTTGACAATTCCATTATACAAGTTGATATTTATTCTAAGCTTCGATAATTAAAAGATTCTAGATTAACTTACTCAGGAGCTTACTTAATCATTCTGAATCTTTTCTTTTAGGCTAAACTTATTTGGGCCTCTCATGAAATCCCACTTGCATTTCTCATATGGTGATACAAAATCCACAATCAACTCATAGCCTTGATTTATAAATATTTAACTTACAAGAATCTAATAATCTGGTTCAAAGATTTACAAGAAATTCCACCAAGATATAAGCTCCATGATTTTACATTGAGATCAACTCCTCAAATAAGTAAAATATTTTTTATTTGCAGTACTGCAAACATTTCGGGATCTTGTAAATCTACTAGACTTAGAGAATCTACTAATAAAACAATGATATCCATATCGATCAAAATCCAAAGAACTATACTTTCCAACGATCTTTTTATAGATGAATCTTAATTTGCCACCAAAATAATTAACTTCAACTAGAAGCAATATCCACAGTGCCTGATATCAAGTTAAACTTCCAAAATAATTATATTGCACGATAATATCTCATGATTAATATTCCTTCGCTTAATTTAGTCAAAATCTAATTAATCATAACTTGAAATACAAATTGCTCTACCAAAGAAAACTCTCAGAATAGCTCATTCACACTTCGGTTACGACCATAATTAGGTTGCATTCTAATTTTAGCATTTCAAAATCATGATAAATTAACTCAAATTTATCAATAACAAAAGCAAATAAATGCCTTTTAGATCAAATATTAATGATCTTAACCAGTTTCAAAATAAGTCAAACCACCATACTTCCGCTGCACTCTCTGATTTAATTCATTTAATTCTCTAAAGTCACAAAATGATTTCTGACTAAAGTATCATTTTGCATTGAAACTAAGAAACTCCAAATTTCAAATTTCCAAGTAGAACTAGAGCAAAACCTCTAGATCTTTTTGTCCTCAATTTATATAGAGTGTACATACCATAACTAACCCCCGATCCTTTAGTCAAGTTTAAGGTCACTATGTGATCTCCACAACCTTTTTAGAATCCAAAATATCTAGGTTTAATTTAAAGGGGGTAATTCTTGTATTCTCTTTGCAATTTAATTAGAAAATCTACATTGATTTTCCTTCCAACAGAATTTACCTCAAACTCAATGGGTTAGAACTGTTGAGCCAATATCACTATGAGTAGGAATTAACTCTATCAACTTCCAAATCCTTCTTTACCAAAATCCTTAATGTCTATGATTAATGCTACCCATCATAACTCACATAAGCATCTCAAAATCGAAATTTCTACTCAATTTTGTATTTTACAATGACAAAGATTTCTAGTTAGGTCATAAACCTTGACTTGAGTTCAAGTTAACACATCCAATGGTCTCCAACAATTATAAGAAAAATTTAGTAGCCCAATCCAAATATACAAATTCAAATAATTAGAATACTCCACCAATTTGCATACTATATGGCCTTAATAATTTAATCCACTAATAGAAATATGCCGATTTACAATATTCAAACATGTCAAATCCAAATATAATCCCCATACAGATTTAACCTCGAAAACATTCTGCACTAATACTACGAAAAATCTTTCTTAGCCCACTCCAATGATACGGAAGATGTATGTATAAATCACCCTCTGATAATTAGTAGCAAAACCAAAAGTACGATCATATCACAACCCATATCAAGTTTGAACTTCCAAGTCGTTTAAATAATATCTGAACATGGTATAACCGGTATGCCATTGTTAATTTTCCTACACTTATCTTAGGTCAAACCTCTCTTATCATGATCAAAGATAATTTATACTTTCCTTCCACACTCATCGAAAACCAAACCCGATGCATACATTTTATCACAATGCTCAGTGATCTTACACCTTAAGCACCAAATATAATTGTCATGTCCCAATTAATCATAACCTTAAGCTATGATATATTTATGTCACAATCCCTAATGATCTTAAACGTCAAACTCTAATGCCATTAAGCCTACAGTCCCTAGTGGTCTTAAGCCGTAGGTTATAATATCATTCATGTTACAATCTCAAGTGACTATAAACCAAGGCTTTGATAGTTTTTTTTTTTTTTTTATCATAATTCCCCACTCACACTTACCTGAACCTAAATCCTAGGATACCTTAACCTTAAGCTCTGATACCACTAAATCTGTCACGCCCCGAACCCGGGGCCCGGGGCGCGAGCAGACGCCGCGCACCTGCAGGGCGAACCCCGCAGGCACGCAAGGCAGATGAATCAGATTCCACATCAATAGCTAAACAAAGATAAATTCCAACTTTCAATTCAAATGTCCATATATACATAAGTCAAAAGAAAAAGTCAATATCTACTAGCTAACTACATCATGATCACTCCACCCCGTAATCTCCATAGTCACATATCATCACCTGTAAAAATGTAAATAGTAGGAATGAGCTAACAGCTCAGTAGGCAACATCATGCAATAAAGTCATCATATAACATGTCATAATGCATATAAAAGCAGCTAAACTCATAAATCCAAAAATCCACACAATAATCTGTAAACCCGATCCGAGACTCAAAATATCTCAACCGCATGACTACGGCCACATCACCCAGTGGCATGGTTACACCGAAGTGCCAATACAACTCTCCGAAGAGCCGCTCCACTGAGCCAACGCACCACTGTGCCGCACCCCCTGGTGCCAAACTCACGCTCCACTGAGCCGCTCCGAAGAGCAAAACGCACCCCTGTGCCGCCACTATTCTATCACCGGTGGTCGCGGTGTCGGAACTAGTTCCTCAGTACAAGTCGACAGGGCCAACGTATCATCCCATTGGCGGGGCCTAGACTATAGTCACGCGGATTTTAAAAATCAATAAATCAACTTTCCAAATCAAAGTCATAATCATACTCCCAACAGTAAAGCACATAATAATTTATGAAATTAAATATTTAATTCTAATTCTAACACATATTGCCAATAATAAATTAATAAATCAACATATGCAAGATACATGTTAAAATTCTACTTTAAAGCAACGGTCACCTACCTGGGATCGCTTAAAAAATTCCTGCCACAGATATCACGAACCCCTGGTTAAACATAAATATTAATTATTTAATTAATTTAGAAACATAATTTAAACTAATTCCAACCCCTTAAATTCTTAAGTTCAAAGATCCAAGAATGGGTCCCCAAAATCAAGCATAGACCCTAAGAATAAATAGACTAAATCCCAAAAATCAGAATTCTTTAGACCCAAACCAATTGTAGCCCAAAACAGATTAGGCCCAATTGAACCAAACCAGATTCAGGTCCAGATCAGATCTCAGGCCCATACCAAACCAGCTCTGATCAGCCCAGATTAGATCAAGCTTAACAAACCAGATTACACTCAAATTAGACCAACCCAAGTCTAGACCAAATCCACAGTCAGAAGATGGTTCAATCAAATCAAAGTTCATTTGCGTCTGGTTTGTGACACCAACAGAGCACGAAAATTGATGCAAGGGAAACACCCAAAGTTCATTTGTGTGGTTTGAGACACCAATAGGGCACGGAAAACGATGCAAGGAAAGCACCCAGCCGGAAGAAGAAGAAGAAGAAAAAGAAGGAGAAGAGGAAGAAGAAGGAGAGAAGAAGAAGAAAGGAAGAGGGGGGGGTGGCTGGTGGCTCCGGTCGGCCCTCGGCGGCCGACCGTGGCCCTCGGCGGTGGCGCTCGGCCAGCCGCCGCCGGCCACTCTGCTGTCACAGGCGGCGGAAAGAGACGAAGAGAAGAAGGAGAAGGAGAGAAAAGGAGGAAAGAGAGGGAGACCGGGGCTGGAAGCCCGGCCCCCGTTCACCCACCTCCGGCCGAACCCATTTTGGCCGGATTGACCCCGGCCGGCCGCCGTCGGCCGGCCGAATCCCACAAAAGAAACCTCCCCGAAACAGGGGAAGTGAAAACCAGTTAACAACCCTCATTCCTTCCCCTTTAAATCTATAAAAATAGTAAATTAGTGATCTTCCTCACCTCCGGTCGTCGACGTGTGGCTTCCCGACGGTGATGGCGGCTCCGGCGGTGATGGGGCTCCGGCGATCCTTTCACAAAGAGGGAAAACGAAGAGGAAGGGATGGGCTCTCAGAGAAAAAAGAAAGGGAGAGAGAGAGAGAGAGAGAGGGAGAGAGGGAGAGGGAAAGAGGGAAGAGGGGGGGCTTGCGGGGGATTCGCTGGCCGTTCGGCCGGCGTGGTCATCGTGGGGAGACCACGATGACTCAACTGAAGTCGGCACTCCTTGCCGACTTCAGTTCGTTGGGCCCTAGGATGGGCCCAATTCGGGTCTTCACACTCCCATCATCTCTCGGAGGCCAAATCCCACGGGAAGAAGAAGAAGTAAAGGGAGAGATAATAGTTTGGGATATTCTGGAAATTACTTCCCACAAAAAAAAAGAGAGAGAAAAGAAATGAAATGATAAGAGGGGAGTTGCCGAAGGAAGAGAAGGAAGAAATGGGAGCCCGCTGCTGTGCCACTGCTGCTGTCACCCACGACTTCATGGAAGAATGATCTCCTCTCCGGGGCTGGATGCAGCTCTAATAAAGGGACACGGGTTTTAGATTTTATTTTATATTTTTGGAGTTGTATGAACTTATTGTTTTTAATGAATATCTTCTTTTATTTTATGTTTAATTTCTGTGATTTTAAATGTGAAGTTTATACAACTGTTCTTCATGATCACTAAGTAAATATAAGATAGTCCATGCTTAAGGAAGATGCGGTGTGCTACCACCTTAGATTAGGGTAGACATTTTATGCCAACTGAAGATGAATTATTCCCAAATTGCTTTTGTGAATTTCTATTTAAATGTTTATTAGGCTTGTAGCCAATTTGCATGTTAATCTAAGAATAAATTAAAATACAATTAATCCTTGTTCCGATGTTAGTGGTGAATTCCTTGCCCTAGGTTCCCTAAACTGATATCCTTTTAATTGCATTTTCTTTTATTAAATTTCTTAGTTTAATTTTCTTCACAAACTTTTCCTTTTAAATATTTTTTTTAAGAAAACAACTGTACCCCAATCCCTGTGGATCGATACCCGTAATCACTATCCTACTAGATACGTACTATTGCGTGGTCTTTAAAGTTGACTATCAAGACGCCCGGGCTGAGTCTTAGCGATAGCATCGTTCTTCATTGTTGGCCCTCGAAGAGTCGTGGAGGTTTTGGCCCTGGGGCACCGGTCCATTTGGAAGAAGCGCTGGCCGGACCTGGGCCTGCGGAGGTGGCATAGGTGGGGCTTCCCCACGTTGCAGTCCCTGGACGGCGGCGGCCAAAGCCTGGACCTGCTGCACCAGGATGTTGAACTGTTCCGGCTGGACTTGGGGAACTGGGTCAGGCGGAGGTGGCGAGTTCTGGACAGAGTGTCCAGAACTTGGTGGAAGATGCCGGAAAGCATTGGAGGCTCCTTTACTTCTCAACTTCATGGCCACGACTCGGGCCCTTCCTCTAACGCCAACTGTTGCTGGAAATTAGATCCGGGGGCGACCGTCGGCTGAGAAGGAGGAGCTCAGGTGCTGGAATGGTAGGTGGTGATCCATCGGCGAGCGGCGTCCACCGAGAGACCTGCAACAAGCCGGTGGCCGGGGTTTTCGGCGCCGGCCCTCCGATGCTTAAATCAGAGGGGGCTAATGTGTAGAGGGAGAGAGGAGATATGTTTTCTGAGTTTCAGAATCCAACCCCCTCTAAGGAGGAGGGGTTTTTCTTTTATAGATGGATACAGGTGTACCTGCAATGTGACGGAGCGAACGAGTTACCGCCATGATTGAGCACGTTGTCCGAATTAATGCACGATCGTGTGAATTATTGCGTTGCCGTAGGAGATCAGGCCGGAGCCAGTGAGTCGTCGTGGCTGATCGGACGTAGCCGAGTGAGACAGCTGTTTGCCGTGAAGGGCTTGAGATCCGTAGATGGTATTAATTGTTGAGTGAACCGGAGATCAGCAGAGGCCATGCGCATTGATGGTTGAGTGAACCGGAGATCAGCAGAGGCCATGCGCATTAATTGTCGACGGTGGTAGCAGGGCATGGTCCCTGGTCGAACTGCAGAAGGATGTGACCACAGTAGGTGGACGGTAAGGTCGGGTTTCCGAAGTCGAGCTTCCGAGGGAGATCAGGCCGAGGTCGAGTGCTTGGATGGGGCGTCTCGGAGTCGAGCGCCTGGTCGAACGTCGGGCCCGGCCGCTCGCCTTCGGGTCGGACGTCCTCAGGTCGGGCGTCCTCAGGTCGAGCGCCCTCAAGTCGGACGCCCTCACGTCGGGCGCCTTCAGGCACGTGATGGCCATGCGCCCATGTATTTCGGGACAACTTGTTTTTCCTCCAACAGGAATCATAATAACAATTACGCAATCAATATTTAGTAGGTTTAGAGGAAACTGCCTTCCTCTCGTCTACGAGAAGAAGAGGGTCAACTGCATTCTTTTTTTTCTTATTGAGTTCTTGCTTGCTTGCTTGTAGATCCAATGTGCTCGAGATAAAAGGATCGGAAAGCGCATGTAGAAACGATAAACAAATCCTTGCTTGTTGTTGAACTCTTCTTTCCCAGAATTTAATTAATAGTGTGCTTGAGAATAATGTTGGGGTGGTTGAGCACATGCACGATAACCTTGTGGCTTACCATCGTAGGAACAACCTTCACGGCTTGCATGTGGAATTTCTCTGCCACCATTATATTCTAAGACATAACGTCTGACCAAGAACTCGGGTTGGGCAGTGCAATTTGTAATTATAAATAAAGAACTAGCAATTATTGCACAACAGACGTCGCAATGTCAATGTCTTCTTTCCTTGATATAAATTAGGGGAAGTTGCTTGGCCGTCCAAAGTTAGACCCGTTTATAACGAATAGTCCCTGTTCTTCGGTAAACATCTTCCGTGGGATCACCAGGGACATCTACGCTTAAGGGATGCAAGTGGAAAGTTTACTTGGGAGCATCTTTGGTAGAGAAAAATAAAGTGTCTTCCGGTTAGAAAACAGAATGCGGGATATTTTTTTCCCCGCTTCCGGTAACATAGGGGTACTTACGTAACTTGGGGGCACTTTGGGTACTATATTTTAAAGGAAACAGTAACTTAGCGACCGAGAATTAAAGAACCATGTAGCGGTGGACCGGAAATTTTTTTTTGGGTCAATAGGGAGTAATTTCCCGTATAAAAAATCTAGACTGTGGTTAGGTGGTGCTCGTCGTTATCAGTTTACTTCAAGTCAATTGAGCCGGTGGTCCATTTTATGTGGAAACTAGAGCAAATCCATGCTTTCTTCTCTATTTGCAATCCAAGAGAAAGAAAGAAGCTCTGAGGGAGGAGCAGTGGTTTCTTCACCATGGGGCCAGAACTGGTAATCGCAGGGTGGTTTGCATCTGCTGCAATAAGTCAGCTGCTTGGCTTGGCCATCTCCTACATAAAGGAGCGGCCCGTGTGGCTGAGCATGAAGAAACAATTGAAGAAGCTACGTGCCGCCCTTCAACGGATCCAAGCAGTGGTGGAGAGGGTCGAGAAGTTGCAGGTCATCAATGGCCGTAACCCGGCAGAGGAAGCGTGGCTGTGGCAGCTGAAAAATGCTGTGGACGAGGCCAGTGACGTGCTGGATGAGTTGGAATACTACAAGCTCAAGGAAAAAGTGAAGAGTCGAGGAGAAAAGGTGCGTCCCACTGCCTCTGATCGCACTAAGAAAATTATCAGGTGTACCGCTTTTGCCTTTAAACAAGGTAGGCATCTAAAGAAGAAGTTGAACAGAGCTGTCAAAAATCTAGATCATGTTGCTGATTCTGCTGGAGATTTCCTTAAACTTCATGATCTGTCAAACGAACATGGAGCAAGGAGGCAGCAGATTGTACCTCCCGAGAGTGGCTGCTTGGTGACTGAAGACAAGGTGTTTGGGCGAGAAAAAGAGATGGCAAAGATAGTTGGGTGGTTGAAGATGCCTGAAAGCTGTGAGCATGGGTCCAATGTTAAGAATGTCACAGTTCTCCCAATAGTTGGTGCGGCTGGGATGGGAAAGACTACTCTAGCACAACATGTCTACAGGGAAGGCAAAGGGAGTTTTGACCTCAGCATGTGGGTCTGTGTTTCCAATAATTTTGATGCGGCTGGCATAATGAAAAAGATCGTTCGGGCTGCAACCAGAACAAACCCTCAAGCTGAAGAACTGAGTACACTTCAAGAGATTCTTACAGAGAAGCTAGAGTCCAGTAAGTTTCTGTTAGTCTTGGATGACGTGTGGAATGATGATGATAGGAAGAAATGGGAGGATCTGGTGGCTCCTTTGAAAAAGGGGAAGCAGGGAAGCAAGATCTTGTTAACAACTAGAATGAATTTAGTTGCAGAAATGATTGTAAAGTAATGGATGGAACTGAGGAACCAGTGAAGTTGTGAGGCATAGAATGGAATGCTTATCTCTTACTTTTCAGGAGGCATGCATTTGCTGGTGTGAACGCTGATGATCATGGAAAACTTCAACGGATTGGCGACCAAATAGCGAAGAAGCTATGGGGGTCTCCTTTGGGGGCAAAAGTTGTGGGAGGAATGTTGAATTCTAACTTGAACTTTGAGTTTTGGAAAGAGGTCTTGGAAAATGGCGTTTTTAATTCAATACAGAATGAGGACATCCAGCCAGTACTGAGATTTAGTTACATTCAGTTTTCACCACAGCTACAGCGTTGTTTTAGATACTGTAGTATATTTCCCCAAGACTATCTGTTTGAAAGGGATGAGTTGGTCCGTATGTGGATGGCCGCAGGGTAAATCCAGCAGTCTGAGGATAAGAAGAGAAGCCCAGAAGATATAGGGTGTGAGTCCTTCGATAGTCTATTACGGAAATCTTTCTTCGATTGGGCTCTCCACTGGGTTGGTACGAATACCACATATTATGTCATCCATGATCTACTACATAAAATGGTATGCTCTGTCTCCAAGGATGAATGCTTGGGAGTTGACTCCAGCAAGCCCAACCCAAGAGATATCCCAACCACCCTTCGTCACTTATCTATCATGGTTGATGATCCACTTGTGCTCAGCAAGGTGCCTCGGTTAAAAAACTTGCACACTCTTGTCCTATGGATTCATGGTCATGATCGCAGATGGGCTGTTATGGTTAATAAGGTGCTCAAAGGATTCAAAAACTTGAGGGTTCTGAAATTAGAGTCATCTGCCACTTGCAAGCACAGGTCTCTGAATGCAATTGGTGATCTAAAACACCTCCGATACTTGCATCTTGACAAGATTGTTGATACAACTCCATTGACTAAATCAGTGTACAAGCTCTATCACCTGCAGACCATGATTGTTCTATGCTTGGATCCTTCTACAAAAAGAATAGGTGAAGGCATGAAAAGCCTGATTAACTTGCGACATCTGATCCTACCGTCGGTAGCAATTCCCACAATAGCTAAGATTGGAAAACTTACTTCCCTCCAGGAGTTGGACAAATTCCATGTCAGGGAGGGGAATGGCTGCAAGATAGGTGAGTTAAAGCACTTGAGGGAGCTCCGTGGCGAGCTACACATCAAGAATCTTGAGAATGTGAGAAGCTGCGAAGATGCTAGGGAGGCTGAGTTGCATAATAAAGAGCATCTCCGCACACTAGTGCTGCAATGGGATACAAATTCGAGTAGCACTTCTGAGGTGGCAGCAAATATAATTGATGGCCTCCGACCACATTTTTGCCTTGCAGATCTGAAAATTATTGGCTACAGTGGTGCTTGTCCTCCATGTTGGTTGGAAACTCGATATCTCGCCATGCTAGAATCCATTACTTTGAGCAATTGCGAAGAGTTGGAACTCCTCCCACCCCTTGAGGAGCTGCCTTTCCTCAAGTTTCTGTCTCTTGAAAATATGAGGGCATTGAGACAAGTTGGTCATCCATTCCCTAGGCGTAATATGGTCACTTCTTTTGGAAGGTTGGAGGTTCTAAAGTTTAGGAACATACAGATGCTGGCGAGGTGGTCTGGCGTAGAGGATGGTCAATGGTTTCCTTGCCTCAAGATCCTCAAGATCGAGCACTGCTCTAGGTTGATGGCGTTGCCCCCACTACCTCATAGTTTGGAACGACTGGAAATATATGATGTGGGGTTGACTACTCTTCCAAGACTATGGCAATGTCAAAATAATGATTGCGAGAGCTCGTCGCCATCAAATCTTCGTCTCTTGAAGATTCAGTCTTGCCGCAATCTAACGTCTCTAGATGGAGGCTTGCTACAACACACTGATCATTTTATGGCTGTCGAGGAGTTGTTCATCCAGCAATGTAAAGCGCTGGTGCATCTGCCGGTGGAAGGATTCCAAAAACTCATCTCGCTAAGAAGCCTCCAGATACGGAAATGCCCGCGCTTGCAGAGACGCAATGCGCCTCATGATGACTTCTTTCTTCCCTTGTCGGTCCGGACAATTTCTATGATGGATTGTGGTGAGATGGACGCATCACTTCCTGGTGCGATGCAGCACCTTGCATCTCTCTCCATGCTGGTTGGAACCCATAGTTTCACAGCCTTCCCCTCAGCAGAGGTGTTCAGAAGGCTCAAGGTACTTCACAACTTGTCCATTGTTCGTTGCACAGAGCTAACATCATTTGGAGGTTTGCATTGACTCATCTCACTCAAACGCTTGGAGATCAAAAGTTGCCCCAAGCTTGTGGAAGCAGCAGCAGCAGCTACGCCACCAGTAACCAGTGATCCCGACGAAGGGGCAGCTGATGGCTCTGCATCGCCACTCGACATACTCCAGATTGATGACCCCTCATTGCTGCACTTGGAGCCATTAAGAAGCCTTACATCCGTTCAAGTTGTGCCCTCGTGGGATTGCTCCAGGCTCCCATCCTTACCTGAGGAGTGGCCATTATAAGTCCGCAGTCCCGACCAAGTGATCCAGTTGAACAAGGCACTCTCTCTGAGGTTCCTCTCTGGGAGCTCTAAAGAACTCAGCTCCCTCCAGGAGGTAGCGTTCCCCTCTATTCTAGTCACTGCCAGAACTGCCCAATTCATCACTGACTGTGATTCAGAGTTGGAGGACAGGTTCCACAAGAAGATAGGCCAAAATTGAAATAGGATTTCCAACATCCATCAGGCGGTCTTTCAGTCAAAGAAACAAAGAACATAACAACTAGCAAATTGTTACCGTATCCTCTCTCTTGGTAAGACCAATCTGTGCCCTTCCTGCACCTCTATCTTTTTATTTGACCCGCATGTTTCTCGAGATACTTATGAATCCAACCATCTCGCTTTCTTCCCTGCTGACAAATTGTTACCATAAGTATCAAGCAGGAGTTTATGAAAAAAGAACAAATGAGAGAAACTTGAAGTTGTGGAGATTAAGTACTAGATTTATTAGAAGCACTAGTTATTAAACTCCAAATACCTGAATATTTCAAAGCATGGTTAGTTTACTCCGGAAGCTAGATATTTCATTTGTTTCTGATGTTTGATTGAAGAACTAACTGAGTGCATTTAAAACTTGTTTCTGGCAAAAGGAAAAAGTGTGTTGTTACATGCCATTGCAAACTTTGCTTGCCAGTTCTAATGATGATTTGCTGCCCTTGTATTTTCCTGGTGTTTCTTTGAATATCAGTTTTGAGAATAAAGGTGCCAAAAGTTTTATTGCATATATTTTCAACTTCTAGATCTGTTTCTGCCTATAAATTGATCTTAATCATACAAACAATGCTAATTCTTGCCATCTCTTTATTAAAATTTAATTTCTCAAATCATGTCGCTTAGATGAAGCTTTCTTTTAGCGCTTAAAGTATCAGTGAACTCAGAAAAGTCACTCTGCTATATTATAGACTGCTTAAAGTATCAATGAACTCAGAAAAGTCACTCTGCTATATTATAGACTTGAAAGTAAATCTCACGAGTTGTTCTCGAAGTGCGCTGCCCGATGAAGCAGAAATATGTTGCGTATTTATTTTTTACTTCAAAAACAAGGTCTTATGGTGTGTATCTATATAGTTTTATGAGTTGTTTCTTTCTTATTTGTTAAATCAATGCCCTGGCATACACTTTGAGACTCGATATCATTGCAGCTAGGAGTTGTTTTAGATGTTTCTTACGCATGAGGTATAAAGAAGTCTCAATCCTGCATAGCTTTTGCGAGCGCTTGGCATCTGAATCGAACTTTTATTGCGGAATCTCAGAATTTCATTTTTTTTTTGCACTAGCAAAAATCAATTTGATAAATTTCACATGTTGTTTTTAATATGCAGAACGCGCTGGATCAACAAATTTTAATTCTGAAGCATGTAGAAGAAATCATTCAATAATCATGTCTCTCTACTATGAGTTCGCCATTTTATTGACATTGCAGTACAAAGCGAGGTTGTTCCTGAAGCAATTGCTCAGGCCAGTCTGTTGGTTTTTTAATGGAACAGTCTCATGGAAGATGGACATTTGTTCTTAGGCATATATTACATAAATGATAACAGTTTTTCAGGTAAAGCAGCAGCAATGTCTCCTAAACTTTAACCTTGGCAAGCTCATGTAAAAATACACCCTCCAAAGCTATGTTTTTGTTTCTGAAGGTAATATCTTAAGTCCTTTTGGTTTCAAATTATTTGTAATTCCCATTTTTTGTTGACTTCAATACTTAGGGGCCATTTGTTTGCCCATAATTCAATTGCATGCAATTCAAATACAAGCTGCAATTGAAAATGCTGCATTTGAAATTGCAATTGCAAAACTTGCTTCTGTTTAACGGTCTGTAATTGAAAATTGCATATGAAATTGCAGCTGTTTGGTTGCACAATATCGAAAGATATTTATTAGTCCTACTCCTACAAATAATCTGATAAGGTTAATTATGAATCCATCCCTCTTATAACTTATTAAATTTTCTGTCTACTCAACTCATTGGCTGTAATTATCTGTTTCCATAAGTTCTATGGATAAGATGATTTAATTTATCTGGTCTGGAAGAATAAAAAGTTTTTTCTCCGACCTGCTTAGCTCATAACTTTCAGATGAGTAGGGAAAAATAAAAAATTGCTAAAGTATGGCTCTAGTTCACCTTTTCTTTTATTAATCAAATAAAAATATATATTATAATTTGCTCTATTTATACTAGTGAGATTTGTTCTTATAAAATTTACGTCGAATTCCTCTTCTAGTTGGAAGAAGTTACAACTCTTCCAAATAGCCGTGTATAGTGGAAATAATTATGACAAAGTTAAAATTATCCTGACGATAGTCCTTAACTTCTCTATTTCATCTAGTTTTTCCCTGATTATGAGTGACGTGTGATCAAAGCCTTTCTCAAAAAAAGGAAACATTTATTTTTGCTGGCCCATTGTTGATCGAAATATTACCGTACGACCCAAAATGCTGTGTGCATCAAACTCTTTAGGGTAGATGCAGCATCATAAATCTTGAATAGTTATCTAATTTCTAAAAATAGGAGCATCTCCATTAGAAATTGTAGAGGAAAGTTATGGCCTCCTGAAATTTTGATACATGATTTAACTTTTGATGTAGTAGATCTTGCTCCAGGACCCTATCCAGACCTACACAAAATGGCTAAATCGGTCCACATTGGTTTGGTGATATTTGTGGATCATTAATTTATGATCAATTAGAAAAATTAACAAGTAAAACTAAAGATGTGATATTTCAAAACAGGATTGGTCCAATTCATATGTTCAAATTCACGAGCCAACTTATTTTGTTCACAACACATTTTCCAGTTAAAGAAAAGTTTGACTCCACATTAGGTTTTCTACTTCTGATGATAATTTGTATTGCTTGGATGTTTCTGGTGCCACTTTGAACCTCAATTTGAGAAGAAAACTGTTGATATTCCATGGTCTTTGATCTTACTCTTTCACCCAATGCAAATTCTCAGCATCTTTTTCTTAATTTGTTTACCAAATTATATCCCACTTTGATAAAGCTTTTTATGAGTGCTTTTCCCTAAAGTATGACTTGTGTAACATGCTCTATACAGTAACTCTGCTACATCAGTCTTTTCTGCAGTAAACTAATCAGTAAACTCTGTCTTACAGGTTGCTTTCAGAGGACATTGGGCTTTCTTTTATGAATGCCATGGCATACACATTGAGGCTATAGTGTGGTTAAAACCTCAAGTTCAGATGTTCTTTTATCTGGTGCAGCTTCTTGGTATCTAAATTATAGGTGATATTTCAGAGAGAATATTATCCTTTTCTAAACTGGTGAGAAATTAGGTCTGTAGATTTTGCAGGTTATTTTATGAGATGTATGATACAACATAACAGCAACTTTTAATTTTGGAGACTTAAAGAAGAGATAATTGTTTAATTCAGGCGGAAGCAATGGATTGTAAATTTATGAGAAGAGAGTAATTGGGCTATGCTCCTCTATCTGCAAGACAGACAGAGACACAGAGAGAGAGAGAGAGAGAGGTTGTTTTTATTAATGTTGTAGTACAAATTGTGGTTTGCTCTGAAGCAATGATTAGGGACTATCTAGTCCCGCTATTTGGCATTTTGCACAAATAATAAATCAATCTTAATTGACTCGTGAGAGATGGACATAAATTTATAAACATATAATGCATACCTGCAACAGAATTGCTGGTATAATGAAAGGAACATGAACTCATAAAGCTTTGCCACAACAACCTTCTGCAGTGACACAACCTCCACAAGCTTTGTCTCCATTGGTGACTGTAGTCCTTTCATATATCTACTCATGGGTTCCATATTTATTGACCTGCTTGCATGGATATAGTGTGATCCCCCAGAATAAGGGCCGGAGCACCACATTACACATCAATTTAGGTAGCTCAAGCGCTGGGGAGAAAGATACCAACTAGTGGATCAAAGTCCCAATGGTACTAAGTACAAAACATAATGCATACTTTTGCTGCACATAGTGAACAATTTTTTGCCATTGAATTGGTTAGATGAATGTTAGGGCTTCTCTTCTTAATTCTGCATTCATGAATTGACATACATTACCCAACCGATGCGTATATAGCTTTTATTTTGGAGATGGGGTCCCAGAAGGACAGGTGAGTTGCATCATGGATGAGTTTCTTTTCTCTGAACAAGAAAGATCGATCCAGTTTCTTGTGTAGTTCAGGAGTCCGGACAATCTCATTATATGATCACAAGTTTTTTTTTCTTCTTCTTTTTTCACTAAACACCTCTTAGATTCTACGACTGATATTAGCTAGCTTTCTAGCAATTCTTCCTATAACCTACTTAAGTTCCTTTTAATGAGAAAGATCATTTTATTGCAAGACAAATCATTCCACAAGGCTTAGACTATATCTATAAAAGGCTTACCCTATAGCAGAATAATGCGATACACTCTTTTGTTGCTCCAAATCCAAAAGGAAAGAACAATAATCCTATAAATGTACGTCAATTTTCCTTATGACTAATCTAGAATTGCTTCCCCTCAAATACCTGGCCAAATTTCCAGTTCGCAGGAGCCACGTCATCGGACTGCACCATCTTTCCATCGCTTGTTGTCACTCGAAATGACAGGCTTTGCCCGAGCAAGTGCCGTCGAGTCTGCCAGTTTTGGCCCCAGTTCCTGGTCATGGTTATCCACCCGGTTCTCGACCCCTTCACCTGCATGGCTTTCACGTCCCCGGCCCCTCCCACGTTATACATCAACACCAAGATCCAGTCTGGGTTGCCCTTGATCTCGAACCTTACGCCACCTTTCTTGATGCATGGGACCCTTCGGAACCGCACCGGGACGATCCCGGCGTGGTAGTCCTTGGTGATCTTTGTGAACATCGGCATCGAGAGATCGAAGTGCTTGCGAGGAGGATTGCACCAACCGCCATTGTTGCCCGGCTTGGCAGCATTCGGGGGGCAGAAGTTGGTGGCGGTGATGGTGATGGTCCCCGGCGCGCACCACCGGGGATCGTTGACGCACTGGAGCCGGAAGCATGCACCGCATGTGAGGCCATTGTTGAAGAGGGCCGTGCTCAGTGCCGCCGTCTTGAGGCCATAGCCTTGCTTGAAGAGGTCGCCGTAGCCGCATGCTCCCTCTGTTGGTCATGAGTGAGGGATGATGGTAAAGAAGAGGAATAAAAAGCTTGGCCACCCAAAATTTATTCAATTGAGATGAATTACAAAGTCAAATTTGAAGAGAAAGCAGAAACAAGGAGAACTTAGAAGTATTCAGTTGCTCCAGATCAATCACACGAAGAATAGAGTAACAAAAAGGTATTTGGTGATGCAGTGAAATCCGACAATAAATAATGCTGATATTTATCTTCTATGTGCGCAGAAAAAATCCTCCTTCCTTATATTGAACTTATAATTAATCTTCCACCGGAGCAAATGGAAGGTCTTCCATAATTCTCTAGAAACTGACAAGGCTTTGTGATTACATAGAAGACAGAAATCATGTCACATTATTCAAAGATCAATGTCAATATGATTACTCTTTATTTTTTATGCATACTAATCGATGAGATAAGATTGTAAAGACAAGTTTACCATGTCAATATATGTAACCACAAGAAGAATGCATTTACACTCCTTGGTTAGCGTTTTTTATGATCACCACCATGATGAGAATACTTTTAGGAATGGAAACACATCCTTGTCTGCATGATATACATGTATATGCTCCGATACTCAAAATTAAAAAATTATGAAGACAAGACTGCTGAAGCAATGGTGATCGAATAAAAAAAAAACCCATGCATGGTCTTGTAGCACTGCTGAGTCAAAGTAGGTTACATCTAGTAAAAATGAAACACGGACCAGAAAACCCTTAGATCAGTCAATCATGTACACGCAAAAAATGAACTCAACCATGCTCAACTCCCCCATAGATATGCTATTTAAAAAGTATATATATATATGGTAAAAATAATGTCTATTATGAAAATAATGACTATAGCAATAACTTTATCTCCCTTCCTCGGATCAAATACAAAAAATCAAATATTGGCTCGTGATTGCAAATATATTGATCTTTTTTGGAGCAAAACGGTGGTTATTGGTCCAAGATTTTATATACAGCTAGAATGCATGAGCAATATATATTGAATGAAGACTATAACGCACGCATGGTTTCTTTGCCGCTCATGTCGCCATAAAACGTCGCAAAAGCTTTATGCCATCCCTTGTGGGCGGCCACCCCGGAGGCCATCAGTAATATAGCCATGCATGCAACGCAAGCAATAGCCAAACCCATCCTCTTTCTCTCTCTCTCTCTGTGCGTGTGTGTGTGTGTGGTGGTGGTGGTGGGGCTCTAGCTTCGAAGGTCGGTATATATAGGCTAGGGCTGGTGGCAGAGGGGGAGAAATCAGGCTTGCACTACATAAAAAATAATTTAAATACTATTTGTGCAGATAATTAATTAAGAGCAAAGTTTTGATAGATTAAATTGGGATGCAGTGTTTAATTTGCTAAAATAAAGCAGTATATTAAAATAATAACTTGCTATTTGTGTGGAAAATAAATTAGGAGGAATGATTTGCTACATTGAATGGCGGTGTTTAATTTTGAATCTCCCGCATTAATTAGCAGCATATCTTGGATTAGATACAAATGTATGTTATAAATGGAATGCATTTAATAATTATCTATTTTTACTTTATGCATGTACCTGAATTTTTTTTTGAGTGGAAATTTTTTGTGCATCGCTAAAAAACTAAAACTAACCATGCATAGAATTTTTTATAATATAATATTTTTTTTCCTTCCACTAAACTTTCCAATCATATTTATTATCAGCACATTAATTGTTGGAAGAAATACAGGCCAGATTTTTTTAGTCTCCTACCACCTTGGAACATCTTGATACTAAATTGAAATTTGAAACTTTTCATATCTGCAGAAAAATAAACAAGATGTAAATTATTAAAATTCTAATTTTACTACTTCAAACACTATTTTTTTTTTTGAAGCAAATATAATCTAATTAATTTTCTATTTGCCACCACTAAATATCACGTAATCATGTCCGGATCCACACGTAGTCAAACTAAGAATCGATGATACACACACATATATATATATATATATATATATACATATATAAATCATCGTTTTTTTTATACTATCGCTTAAAATTTTACAGAGGAGAGTGCAACAAATTCAATATTACATACTTTATTCCATTTGGATAATTCAATCATTGAATTACTAGCAGAATTCCAACGATCAATCAAATTTCATATAGTTGCAAAGTTTCATATGCAACTTATTTTGGAATTGTTGCTGGAAATTGGACCCGGAGGCGACCGTCGGCTGAGAAGGAGGAGCTCCGGTGCTGGAATGGCAGGTGGCGATCTGTCGGCGAGCGGCGTCCACCGAAAGACCTGCAACAAGCCGGTGGCCAGGGTTTCCGACGCCGGCCCTCCGATGCTTAAGTCAGAGAGGACTAATATGTAGAGGGAGGGAGGAGATATGTTTTCTGAGTTTCAGAGTCCAACCCCCTCTAAGGAGGAGGGGTTTTCCTTTTATAGAGGGATACAGATGTACCTGTAATGTGGCGGGGCGAATGGGTTACCGCCATGATTGAGCACGTTGTCCGAATTAATGTACGATCGTGTGAATTATTGCGTTGCCGTAGGAGATCAGGCCGGAGCCAGTGAGTCGTCGTGGCTGATCGGACGTAGCCGAGTGAATCAGCTATTTGCCATGAAGGGCTTGAGATCCGTAGATGGTATTAATTGTTGAGTGAACCAGAGATTATCAGAGACCATGCGCATTGATGGTTGAGTGAACCGGAGATCAGCAGAGGCCATGTGCATTAATGGTTGAGTGAACCGGAGATCAGCAGAGGCCATGCGCATTAATTGTCGACGGTGGTAGCAGGGCATGGTCTCTGGTCGAACTGCAGAAGGATGTGACCGCAGTAGGTGGACGGTAAGATCGGGCTTCCGAAGTCGAGCTTCCGAGGAAGATCAGGCCGAGGTCGAGTGCTTGGATGGGGCGTCTCGGAGTCGAGCGCCTGGTCGGACGTCGGGCCCGGCCGCTCGCCTTCGAGTCGGACGCCCTCGGGTCGGGCGCCTTCAGGCACATGATGGCCATGCGCCCATGTATTTCGGAACAACTTGTTTTTCCCCCAACACTACCCTCCGACTTTCGGGTTCGAGCTGCTTGCGAGCTCGGATGCGGAAAGTAGCTGTCTTTACCGTATCAGTGTGGGCCAGAAAGTTTTGAATTATTCCGGCGCTCCGCATGCTTTGAGGCATTCTTAATGAGAGAAGACGGGACGACGCCTTTTCGCCTTTCGAAGCGGCCTCGCGTCGTGGGCTTATGATGGGGCTCCACGATCTGATGGGACGCCGCCTTGATTCGGTATTCAAAGCGTCGATCTAAATTGGATATGCCGTTTCGGTCCCCGGGGCCGACATGTGGCACGATCTGGACGGGAGGCGGGATCCTATCTCGCCGATCCGGGCCGTTGGAGAGGTCTATATAAACCCTTAACTTGGCCCTGAGGGCTTCTATTTGGCCGCCGTTATTGTTGCTCCTTCTCTCCCTATCTTCCTGCTCTCCAGCTTTTTTCGGTGACATTCTGAGGCATTTTCCGGCGATCGTCCCGATTTTCCTCCTTCGAATCATTGACATTTCCGGCGGAAGTTTCAGTAGGTGCCTCCCCCCTCGTTTGCTCGGAGGTTTTTTGCTTTCTTTTTTTTTCCTTCTTCTCTTTCGTCTTTTCTCTAGGATGGGTCGTGGTCCGGATGAAGTCGGATCCACTCTGAGTAGGGAAGAGTTGGAAATGACCGACGAGTGGTTCTTCCCTGAGTGTGGGTTCCGTCTTGAACTTGCGGGGCCGGAGGATCGGTGACGAGGCCTCCCACAGGTCAGATCGGAGTGTACATGGAGACACTCCGGGCCGGCCTGCGGTTCCCCCTCCACGGGTTTTTGAACGAGCTCCTGGTGACCTATCAGCTTGTCCCAGCGCAGCTCGTTCGGAACGCGTGGAGCACTATTGTAGGTTTTTTATCCCTTTGCCTTCTGCACGGGATCCCAACCTCGGTCAACGTCATCCGGCATTGCTTCTTGCTGAAGTCCAATCCGGAAGATGGAGAGTGGCTTTACCTTGCCCTTCGGGGCGGTCGGTCGCTCTTCCGAGGCGCTCCTACATCCATTCATGGGTGGAAGGAGAAGTTTTTCTTTTTATCCTCCGAGCTAGCGTGGGGGTTCGACCCCAGGTGGGGGCAGGCCCGGCTCAAGACCGCCAACAAGCTCCCCAAAATTTCCGAGGCCGAGCAGAGGATCCTCGACGCTCTTTGCGGTCTCGAGGAAAATATTCTTTTGAATGACCTCGTGAGCGAGGATGCTTTGGTCAATGTCGGCTTGAGCTCGGCGCGCCCCCAGGGTAAGGGTGGTTGTCGTTTTTTGCCTCGTTCGTCTTATTCCTTCTCCTCTTCTCTCATCTCTTCTTTTCTGACCTCTGGGCTTTTCTTTTTTGTCTTTTCAGACGTTCCCAAGATGGTGACCAGCAACGTGACCCTTTACGCCCAGTTCAGGAAGAGGGCAGCTGAAGCTGGCGGGGTCCCACCCGAGCCTAGGAAGAGGGCAAAATCTTCGGCGGGCGCAGCCGCCGAGGCGGGTGCTTCGCAGGCCGGGTCCTCGAGGCCTGCTCGGAAGGAGGCCCCGAGCATCGACCGTGGGGGCTCAAGCTCTGCGGGGACTTCTACGGCCCCCGCTTGTCCAGCTCTGATTTCACAGCATCCTGGTCGGCAGCCCGTCCAGCTGCGACGCTCGGTCCCCGAGCCGAGGAGCAGCCAAGGGGTCCCGAAGTCGTCATCGCCGAGCCCAGCGAGGCTCAGTCTCCCGAGTCCTTCTGGGGGCGAGGCCCGGCAAGAGCGGAGGGGCTACTGCCCTGAATGGACAGTTTTTGAGGGTGACTCGGCCCTCCATGACGCCCGAGTAGCGCACCAAATCTTTCGGGTCGCTCTGCTTCCGGCCGATCAGGCCGAGTTCCAGTTCGCGGACTTCGACAGTCTCATGGACAGGACCCACTGCTCCGCCATTCGGGTAAGTTCGCTTTCGGCCCTAGCTCTTGTATTCGATTTTTGGCCTTGGCTTACTCTTCCGTTTGTTTTGTTTGCAGCATCTTCACGAGATCGACATGTTGGTCTCCGTGGCGGCAGACTACCGGGCCCGTAGATGTCTGCAGGGGCAGGAGGAGGCCGAGAGGAGACTCGGCGAGGTCGAGTTCGCGCGGAGAGAGCTTCTCGCGAGGGTGGAGGCCGCCGAGGATGAGCTCCGGGCTTTGACTGCGGAGCTCGAGGGGGAGAAGGGCGCACATGCCCTGGCTAGGTCGGAGGTGCGCGCTGCCAAGGCTCGTCTGGCCGAAGCTCGTTCCGCGATCACCGTCCTCGAGCACGAGGCGAGGGGCGCCCGATTGAAGGTTGAGCAGCTCGAGGCTCGGGAGAAGAGGGCCTCGGAGCAAGCTCAACACGCGGTGCAACTCTTCCGAGAGTCAGAAGAGTTCCGCGAGCTGCTGGAAGAAGAAGCCGTGGATGGACTTATCCGCGGCTTCGAAGACTTTCGAAGGCAGTTCAAGTGGCTCTGCCCCAATTTCAATCTCAGTATGCTCTAGCCCGGAGGGGGGATCGACGAGGACGAGGGCGGGCCCGAAGGCCCGGCTGGCACTGAAGTCGAGGCAGCCGAGGAGGCTACTCGGGACGCATCCGCCGAGGAGGCTCCTGAGGGAGTGCCTTACGCCACCCTTGAGGCCGCTGGTGACATTCCGGCCGAGACTTCTGCAACCGCGGCCGGGCAGGCGGGAGAACCCGAGGTGGCCCCAGCCGAGAATTCCGAAGCGGTCGTGGTGGACGACCTCGGGGCTGGCGCTGAGGCTGCGACTACTTCCTAGGACTTAGTCTTTTTTTTCTTTCTTTTTGTAAATGAGGTCGGCCATTGAAACTATTGTACGGCCGAACCTTGATTTTGTACTTAGCCTTCGGGCTTTCATTAATGAAAGGCCTTCTTTTTGCAAATTTATGTTTGCCTTTCTCTCTCTCTTTTGCGCAGTAAGTAGGCTTTCACCTTAGTCGTTCGAACTGAATTCTCTCCAGCGAATCCCTCTAAGTTTTTGAGCTCAACTAAGTTCATAGACTTAGGTTCCGATCACGTTTGCTAAGTTGTTAAGCTTAGCTCTAATAGGGATTGCATTTAAGCTCCGGGCTCAGACTTTAGAAAAATTCGCTAAGTCTTTGAGCTCGGATTTTGAAGAGGTCTCACTAGGCCCCTAAGTTTGTCTTCCGGGAGAGTTTTGCTAAGCCCTTGGGCTCGGCTTCCAGGTCGCCGAAGCATTGAGCTCGGGCTCCGAAGGAGTTCTATTAGGCGTTTAGGTTTTCTTTCTGAAGAACTTGGCCAAGTCCTTGGGCTCGGCTCCTAGGACAAGCTTGTCAAAGCTTTAAGGTCTGACCCCGAAGAGATCACAGATTGAGGTCAGGCCATTGTTGGAGCTTTCGTGCTTTTTGGTCTCGAACTTGGTCGAGGTTTCGCCGATCATTTTGTAGTACAAATAAGCAGATGTAATGACATAGGTGCTGGGTAGGATCATACCTCTTGCACCATCGGAGTCGATCATCTCAGGTTGAGGTAAGCGACTCCATCCTGTGGTTGGCCTTTAGGGGCGTTCCTCGGCTTGTAGTCAGCTTCCGTAGGTGGTGTTATCTGTCGTAAGGATGGCGCTTTGGTCGGGGTCTCGCGCAACAGCATAGCTTGCACCGGCCGAGCAGGGGAGAATGTTGCGTTTCCTACGAGGTGTTGTCTACTTCAGGCACGCCTGCAAGCCAGGGGGTTCGAGAAGGTACTACCCTGTTGTTGAAGACGTCGAGGGTCTGCGTAGGTACTACCCCGTTGTTGAAGACCTCGGGGGTCCGCGTAGGTACTACCCCATTGTCGTTGTCGGGCGCCACGGGGGGCCGCGTAGGTCCTACCCCGTATATCTTCCTGAGGCCGAGGGAGCTTGGACTCACTGTCGACTCAGCGGGGCATCCCGAACTTAGTCGGAGAATCGAACACGAGGTCGAGGGAGCTTGGGCTCGCTATCGACCTGGTGACGCTTCCCAAGGTCGAGGGGTTTGGGAACGCACTGTCGACACACGGGGCATCTCGACCTTAGTCGAGGAATCGAGCACGAGGTCGAGGGAGCTTGGGCTTGCTGTCGACCTGGTGACGCTTTCCGAGGTCGAGGGGTTTGGGAACGCACTGTCGACACACGGGGCATCCTGACCTTAGTCGAGGAACCGAGCACGAGGTCGAGGGAGCTTGGGCTCGCTGTCGACCTGGTGACGCTTTCTGAGGTCGAGGGATTTGGAAACGCACTGTCGACACACAGGGCATCCCGACCTTAGTCGAGGAACCGAGCACGAGGTCGAGGGAGCTTGGGCTCGCTGTCGACCTGGTGACGCTTTCCGAGGTCGAGGGGTTTGGGAACGCACTGTCGACACACGTGGCATCCCGACCTTAGTCGAGGAACCGAGCACGAGGTCGAGGGAGCTTGGGCTCGCTGTCGACCTGGTGACGCTTTCCGAGGTCGAGGGGTTTGGGAACGCACTGTCGACACACAGGGCATCCCGACCTTAGTCGAGGAACCGAGCACGAGGTCGAGGGAGGGGCTCGCTGTCGACCTGGTGACGCTTTCCGAGGTCGAGGAGTTTGGGAACGCACTGTCGAGACACGAGGCATCCCGACCTTACTCGAGGAACCGAGCACGAGGTCGAGGGAGCTTGGGCTCGCTATCGACCTGGTGACGCTTCCCGAGGTTGAGGGATTTGGGAACGTACTGTCGACACACGGGGCATCCCGACCTTAGTCGAGGTCTTTGAGGAAGATCGAGACCGAGCTCGACGTCGACGTGGCGAGGTGTTCCAGACTTGGCTGGTGCATCCGAGGATCACAAGTGTTCACTGTTAGAAGGAGCACGAAATAATTAAAGGAGAACTGTAGATGAATTAACATGAGAAGGGATGAGAATTGTGTTCCTCATCGCCAAGGACCCCATAGGGCTCTATTGGTAGTACATCCGAAGATTTTCGAAGTTCCAGCTTCGTAGAATGGGAGTTCCTTCGAGAGACTCCAATTTGTATGCTCCAGGCCGCTGGACTCGCGCGATCCGGTAGGGTCCTTCCCAGTTCGGGGCAAGCTTGCCCTGCTCGGTGGGCTGAGAAGTTTCTGCTCTCCTGAGGACGAGATCACCTACCTTGAAAAGCTTGGCTTTTACTCTGGAGTTGTAGTATTGTTCCGTTTTTCGTTGATATCTCACCATGTGAACTCGGGCTGCCTCCCTTGTCTCTTCAACGAGGTCCAAATTGTTCTTGAGCTGAGAGGAGTTGGAGTTTGCATCATGGTGCGCTACCCTTGGCGAGGGGAGTCCGATCTCCAAGGGGATGACAGCTTCTGTTCCATACGCCAGATTGAAGGGGGTCTCGCCAGTGGAAAGTCGGAACATAGTTCTGTAAGCCCAGAGAACATTGTATAAATCCTCGACCCATTACCCTTTGGATCGGTCGAGTCTAGCCTTGAGCCCCTGTAGAATGGTGCGATTCGTCACCTCGGTTTCTCCGTTTGTCTGTGGATGGGCAACCGAGGTGAAACGGTGGTCGATGCCGAGCTCGGAGCAGAATTCTCTGAAACGGGCGTTGTCAAACTGACGGCCGTTGTCAGATATGAGGATGCGGGGGAGTCCGAATCTGCAGATTATCGACTTCCAGACAAGATCCCGCATCTTCTGCTCAGTAATTCGGGCCACCGGCTCGGCTTCGACCCATTTGGTAAAATAGTCAATGGAGACCACCAGAAATTTTCTCTGTCCGGAGGCCAGGGGGAATGGCCCCAGGATATCAAACCCCCATTGGGTGAAGGGCCAGGGGGCAACGATCGAGGTCAGCAGAGCTGAAGGTCGGTGTTGGATATTGGCATTCCGCTGACACTGGTCGCACCTTCGGACGAAGTCCGTTGCATCCTTCTGAAGTGTGGGCCAGTAATATCCCTGGCGCAGGATTTTGTGGGCCAGTGCCCGGCCTTCCAAATGGTTCTCGCAGATCCCTTCATGAACATCTCACATAGCGTAATCTGCCTCTGATGGGCGGAGACATCTAAGGAGGGGAGAGGTGAACGACCGGCGGTAGAGCTTGCCTTCATATAGTATGCACCGAGGGGCTTGACGCTTAATTCGGCGAACCTCGAGCTCATCGTCAGGGAGGGTTCTATCCTGTAGATAGTTGATGAGTTCATCCATCCAGCTCGGCTCGGCCTCGATGCAAAGGGTTGGCTCGGGCTCTTCGGTGCTGGGCGTTTGGAGGTATTCGAGTACCGTCGTCTTCGGGAGCTCGCTCATGCGGGAAGTCGCCAGCTTCGACAATTGGTCCGCCCTTAGGTTCTCCGTTCTGGGAATATGTTGGATGCTGAAGGAGCCCAGGGTAGATATGAAGTTCCGCACCTTTTGGAGATAGTTCTGCATCGATAGCTCTCTGGCTTCAAAGTCTCCCAAAATCTGGCTCACGACCAACTGGGAGTCACTGAAAACCTTTAGGTCCTCCACTTTCAGCTCCTTCGCCAGTTTGAGCCCGGCGATGAGCGCCTCATACTCTGCCTCGTTATTCGAGGCTGGAAACTCGAGGCGTAAGGCCTGCTCTGCAACCACCCCATCTGGGCTTGTAAGGATGAGACCTGCTCCGCTACCCCCCGAGGTCGAGGAGCCGTCCACATATAGGACCCATGGCTGCTTCGGGGTCCCCTCCGTTGGCATGAGTGGGAGCTCGGGATCGTCCAACAAAGTGCACTCTACGATGAAATCGGCGAGTGCTTGGGCTTTGATTGCCGGCCTCGGACGGTATTCGAGGTCGAACTCCCCGAGCTCGACTGCCCACTTGGCAATCCTACCAGCATGATCCGACTGTTGCAGGATCTGCTTCACAGGCTGGTCGGTCAGTATGGCCACAGTGTGGGCCTGGAAGTAGGGCCGGAGCCTCCGAGCTGAGATGACCAGGGCGAAGATTGTTTTCTCCAACTTGGAATATCGGGTCTCGGCATCCCTCAGGACCCGGCTGGCATAATATACTGGTCTTTGAAGTTTGTTCTCTTCTTGGACAAGGACCGAGCTTACTGCAACCGAGGAGACGGCCAGGTATAGATAGAGGAGCTCACCCTACTGGGGCTTCGTGAGTAGTGGAGGGGAAGCAAGAAGGTGCCTAAGCTCTTCAAAAGCCTGCTGACACTCTTCCGACCATAAGAAGTCTTTCGGTCGCTTGAGAATTTTGAAGAATGGGAGGCACCGCTCGGCTGACCTGGAGACAAACCTCCCCAGAGCCGCGACCCTTCCGGTGAGTCGCTGTACTTCCTTGACCGTCTTTGGCGGCACCATCTCCTATAGTGCTAGGATCTTCTCAGGGTTTGCTTCGATTCCCCGTTGGGTTACCACGAACCCAAGGAATTTGCCCGAGGTGACTCCGAATGCGCACTTGGCAGGATTGAGCTTCATCCAATACTTCCTGAGTTCGGAGAATGTCTCATTGAGGTCAGCCACATGGTCCTCTGCTGTTCGGCTCTTCACCAGCATGTCATCCACATAGACCTCCATGTTTCGGCCTATTTGGTTTTTGAAAACCTGGCTGACCAGCCTCTAGTATGTTGCTCCGGTATTTTTCAACCTGAAAGGCATCACTTTGTAGCAGTAGGTGCCCCTGTCGGTGATGAAAGCCGTCTTCTTCTCGTCTTCTGGCGCCATTCGGATTTGATTGTATCCCGAGAAGGCATCCATGAATGTCAGCAACTGGTGTCCCGAGGTGGAGTCTATGAGCTGGTCGATGCTGGGGAGTGAAAAACTGTCCTTTGGGCAGGCTCTGTTCAAGTCGGTGTAGTCCACGCACATGCGCTACTTCCCGTTGGCTTTCTTAACGAGGACCACGTTGGTGAGCCAGTCTGGATAGGAGACCTCCCGGATGAAGCCGGCCTCGAGAAGTTTGTCCACTTACTCGGTCGCTGCTCGTTGTCGTTCCGGGGCGGAGCCCGTTTCTTCTGCCGCACAGGTCTGCAGGTCGGTTTCACCTGGAGTCGGTGAAGCATGACCTCAGGGTCTATCCTCGGCATGTCGGCGGGCGACCAGGCGAAGATGTCCATATTGGACCGAAGGAACTCGATCAGGCGGTTTCTTTCAAGGAGGCTCAGGCCGGAGCCGACATGCACGGTTAGCTCTAGGCAATTTTCTTGTGAAGAAATCTGGGTAAGAAGCTCACCAGGTTCTACCCGTCTTTTTCGGGGGTCGTCCCGCACTTCCAAGGTTTCAATGGGCAGCATCTGATCGGGCATTTGAGTTGGCAACTTGGCCGGTAGCTCTTCTCGGCTCGGTGCCTTAGCTGGTTTCTTTGCTTGGTGAGTTGCCATATAGCACTGCTTAGCTATTGACTGGTCCCCGCGAACTTCGCCTACTCCTTGGTCGGAGGGCATTTAACCCTAGTCATCCAAGGATGGCGTTGTAGGCCGAAGGCAAACGGACCACAAGAAAGTCCGTCTTCACTGTACTTTCTCGGGGGGCGAGCCCGACTGTGACAAGAAAGCTAATCTCGCCCTCCACCGGGACCGAGTCTCCGGTGAATCCGACCAGCGGGGCATTCATTCTTCGAAGCTGGCTTTCCATTAACCCTATTTTTTGGTAGGCATGGTAGTACAAAACATTTACCGAGCTTCCATTATTAACTAGGACGCGCTTTATATCAAACTTATTTACAATCATGGAGATGACCACAGCGTCATCACGAGGAGTTTCAACTCCTTCTAAGTCCTCGTCCGAGAATGAGATGGCTTCGGAAGTGCGCGGGCGCTTCTGAGGGTCCTTCCTTCGATTGATTCTTCAGCCGAGCTTCCTCCTCCAATGGTGTTGATGGTGCCGGCGATAGGCCCGTTGTCATTTGGATTTTCGGACAGTGCGGCATTTTCCACTGGCCTCCTTTCCTCACGCCGGTTCCGCACGAACCGGTTGAGTACCCCGCGGTGGATAAGCGCCTCGATCTCATCTCGGAGCTGGAAGCAATCCTCCGTGTTGTGGCCGTGGTCCCGGTGATAACGACAATACTTCCTAGGATTGCGCTGGGCTCCTATATCCCGCATCGGGGGTGGAGGTCGGAAGAAGTCCCGACCTTCTATCTCCATCAGGATCTCGGCCCGGGGTGCGTTGATAGGAGTGTAGTTCTCGTATCTCCCCGAGGGCATTCGTGGTCGCGGCGGAGATCTCGGTCGAAGTGGGGACCTTGGTCGAGGCTGTCCCCGCTGTCGAGGCGGACTCCTTAGCCGGGGAAGATTCTTATCTCGGCGGGGAGATCGGCTTCTCTGACGGTCGCGCTCTTCGCGGTGCTTCTTCTGCTTCTTTGAAGCCTGCTCGGTCGCGCCCCGCCTGGAGGCGATAGCCTCCTCGACCTTTGCATACTTCCGAGCTCGGGCCAGCATTTCGGTGAAGTCGGCGGAGAAGCTCTTCTCAATAGAGAAGAGGAATCTGTAGGAACGAGCCCCAGTCTTTAATGCCGACATGGCTATTGACTGGTCAAGCTCGCGGACCTCCCAGGTTGCAGTGGTAAAGCAGTCGAGGTATTCTCTGAGGGATTCCCCTTCCTTCTGCTTGACGTCCAGGAGGGAATCCGATGTTCGCCGTTGGCGCCGGCCGGCAGCGAAGTTGGTGGCGAACTGCCTGCCGAGCTGCTCAAAAGAGGATACCGAGCTCGGCTTTAGTCCAGAGAACCAAAGCCGAGCTGTTCCCCGAAGAGTCGCTGGGAAGGCCTTGCAGAGCACAGCCTCCGAGGATCCTTGCAATGCTATGAGGGCTCGGTAATTTTCCAAATGGTCGAGGGGGTCGGTAGTCCCGTTGTAAGGCTCCACTTAGGGCATTTTGAACCTCGGTGGGACCGGCTCGTCCTCGATCTGGCGAGAAAAGGGAGACTTGGTGGTGAACTCAAAGTCACCCTCGCGCCTTGCCCTCCTGCTATGAAGCGCCTCAATCTGGCGCTCAAGGTTCTCGACCTTTCTATCGAGCTCCCCAGCCTGGGGGATTGCCACGATAGTCTGCTCTGGCTCGTGACGGTCCGGGGCTGACTCAGCTTCCGAATCCTGCGGCCTTCTGTCTATGCTCATCCCTGGCAATTCTCTCCGGGGAGACGCCCGGGCTGAGTCTTGGTGACAGGATCGTTCTTCATTGTTGGCCCTCGAGGAGCCGTGGAGGTTTTGGCCCTGGGGCACCAGTCCATTTGGAGGAAGCGCTGGCTGGACGGCGGCGGCCAAAGCCTGGACCTGCTGCACCAGGATGTTGAACTGTTCCGGCTGGACTTGGGGAACTGGGTCAGGCGGAGGTGGCGAGTTCTGGACAGAGTGTCCAGGACTTGGTGGAAGACGTCGGGAAGCATTGGAGGCTCCTTTACTTCTCAACTTCATGGCCACGACTCGGGCCCTTCCTCTAGCGCCAACTGTTGCTGGAAATTAGACCCGGGGGCGACCGTCGGCTGAGAAGGAGGAGCTCCGGTGCTGGAATGGTAGGTGGCAATCCGTCGGCGAGCGGCGTCCACCGAGAGACTTGCAATAAGCCGGTGGCCGGGGTTTCCAGCGCCGGCCCTCCGATGCTTAAGTCAGAGGGGCTAATGTGTAGAGGGAGGGAGGAGATATGTTTTCTGAGTTTCAGAATCCAACCCCCTCTAAGGAGGAGGGGTTTTCCTTTTATAGAGGGATACAGGTGTACCTGCAATGTGACGGGGCGAACGGGTTACCGCCATGATTGAGCACGTTGTCCGAATTAATGCACGATCGTGTGAATTATTGCGTTGCCGTAGGAGATCGGGCCGGAGCCAGTGAGTCGTCGTGGCTGATCGGACGTAGCCGAGTGAGTCAGCTGTTTGCCGTGAAGGGCTTGAGATCCGTAGATGGTATTAATTGTTGAGTGAACCGGAGATCAGCAGAAGCCATGCGCATGACTGGTTGAGTGAACCAGAGATCAGCAGAGGCCATGCGCATTAATTGTCGATGGTGGTAGCAGGGCATGGTCCTTGGTCGAACTGCAGAAGGATGTGACTGCAGTAGGTGGACGGTAAGGTCGGGCTTCCGAAGTCGAGCTTCCGAGGGAGATCAGGCCGAGGTCGAGTGCTTGGATGGGGCGTCTCGGAGTCGAGCGCCTGGTCGGACGTCGGGCCCGGCCGCTCGCCTTCGAGTCGGATGCCCTCAGATCGGGCGTCCTCAGGTCGGACGTCCTCAAGTCGAGCGCCCTCAGGTTGGGCGTTCTCAGGTCGGACGCCCTCATGTCGGACGCCTTCAGGCACGTGATAGCCATGCGCTCATGTATTTCGGGGCAACTTATTTTTTCCCCAACATGAATCATAATAAAAATTACGCAATCAATATTTAATAGGTTTAGAGGAAACTGTCTTCCTCTCGTCTACGAGAACAAGAGGGTCAACTGCATTTTTTTTTCTTATTGAGTTCTTGCTTGCTTGCTTGTAGATCCAATGTGCTCGAGATAAAAGGATCGGAAAGCGCATGTAGAAACGATAAACAAATCCTTGCTTGTTGTTGAACTCTTCTTTCCCAGAATTTAATTAATAGTGTGCTTGAGAATAATGTTGGGGTGGTTGAGCACATGCACGATAACCTTGTGGCTTACCATCGTAGGAACAACCTTCACGGCTTGCATGTGGAATTTCTCTGCCACCATTATATTCTAAGACATAACGTCTGACCAAGAACTCGGGTTGGGCAGCGCAATTTGTAATTATAAATAAAGAACTAGCAATTATTGCACAACAGACGTCGCAATGTCAATGTCTTCTTTCCTTGATATAAATTAGGGGAAGTTGCTTGGCCGTCCAAAGTTAGACCCGTTTATAACGAATAGTCCCTGTTCTTCGGTAAACATCTTCCGTGGGATCACCAGGGACATCTACGCTTAAGGGATGCAAGTGGAAAGTTTACTTGGGAGCATCTTTGGTAGAGAAAAATAAAGTGTCTTCCGGTTAGAAAATAGAACGCGGGATATTTTTTTCCCCGCTTCCGGTAACATAGGGGTACTTACGTAACTTGGGGGCACTTTGGGTACTATATTTTAAAGGAAACAGTAACTTAGCGACCGAGAATTAAAGAACCATGTAGCGGTGGACCGGAAATTTTTTTTTGGGTCAATAGGGAGTAATTTCCCGTATAAAAAATCTAGACTGTGGTTAGGTGGTGCTCGTCGTTATCAGTTTACTTCAAGTCAATTGAGCCGGTGGTCCATTTTATGTGGAAACTAGAGCAAATCCATGCTTTCTTCTCTATTTGCAATCCAAGAGAAAGAAAGAAGCTCTGAGGGAGGAGCAGTGGTTTCTTCACCATGGGGCCAGAACTGGTAATCGCAGGGTGGTTTGCATCTGCTGCAATAAGTCAGCTGCTTGGCTTGGCCATCTCCTACATAAAGGAGCGGCCTGTGTGGCTGAGCATGAAGAAACAATTGAAGAAGCTACGTGCCGCCCTTCAACGGATCCAAGCAGTGGTGGAGAGGGTCGAGAAGTTGCAGGTCATCAATGGCCGTAACCCGGCAGAGGAAGCGTGGCTGTGGCAGCTGAAAAATGCTGTGGACGAGGCCAGTGACGTGCTGGATGAGTTGGAATACTACAAGCTCAAGGAAAAAGTGGAGAGTCGAGGAGAAAAGGTGCGTCCCACTGCCTCTGATCGCACTAAGAAAATTATCAGGTGTACCGCTTTTGCCTTTAAACAAGGTAGGCATCTAAAGAAGAAGTTGAACAGAGCTGTCAAAAATCTAGATCATGTTGCTGATTCTGCTGGAGATTTCCTTAAACTTCATGATCTGTCAAACGAACATGGAGCAAGGAGGCAGCAGATTGTACCTCCCGAGAGTGGCTGCTTGGTGACTGAAGACAAGGTGTTTGGGCGAGAAAAAGAGATGGCAAAGATAGTTGGGTGGTTGAAGATGCCTGAAAGCTGTGAGCATGGGTCCAATGTTAAGAATGTCACAGTTCTCCCAATAGTTGGTGCGGCTGGGATGGGAAAGACTACTCTAGCACAACATGTCTACAGGGAAGGCAAAGGGAGTTTTGACCTCAGCATGTGGGTCTGTGTTTCCAATAATTTTGATGCGGCTGGCATAATGAAAAAGATCGTTCGGGCTGCAACCAGAACAAACCCTCAAGCTGAAGAACTGAGTACACTTCAAGAGATTCTTACAAAGAAGCTAGAGTCCAGTAAGTTTCTGTTAGTCTTGGATGACGTGTGGAATGATGATGATAGGAAGAAATGGGAGGATCTGGTGGCTCCTTTGAAAAATGGGAAGCAGGGAAGCAAGATCTTGTTAACAACTAGAATGAATTCAGTTGCAGAAATGATTGGTAAAGTAATGGAGAGAACTGAGGAACCAGTGAATTTGCGAGGCATAGAATGGAATGCTTATCTCTTACTTTTCAGGAGGCATGCATTTGCTGGTGTGAACCCTGATGATCATGGAAAACTTCAACGGATTGGCGACCCAATAGCGAAGAAGCTATGGGGGTCTCCTTTGGGGGCAAAAGTTGTGGGAGGAATGTTGAATTCTAACTTGAACTTTGAGTTTTGGAAAGAGGTCTTGGAAAATGGCGTTTTCAATTCAATACAGAATGAGGACTTCCAGCCAGTACTGAGATTTAGTTACATTCAGCTTTCACCACAGCTACAGCGTTGTTTTAGATACTGTAGTATATTTCCCCAAGACTATCTGTTTGAAAGGGATGAGTTGGTCCGTATGTGGATGGCCGCAGGGTTAATCCAGCAGTCTGAGGATAAGAAGAGAAGGCCAGAAGATATAGGCTGTGAGTACTTCGATAGTCTATTACGAAAATCTTTCTTCGATTGGGCTCTCCACTGGGTTGGTACGAATACCACATACTATGTCATCCATGATCTACTACATAAAATGGTATGCTCTGTCTCCAAGGATGAATGCTTGGGAGTTGACTACAGCATGCCAAACCCAAGAGATATCCCAACCACCCTTCGTCACTTATCTATCATGGTTGATGATCCACTTGTGCTCAGCAAGGTGCCTCGGTTAAAAAACTTGCACACTCTTGTCCTATGGATTCATGGTCATGATCGCAGATGGGATGTTATCGTTAATAAGGTGCTCAAAGGATTCAAAAACTTGAGGGTTCTGAAATTAGAGTCATCTGCCACTTGCAAGCACAGGTCTCTGAATGCAATTGGTGATCTAAAACACCTCCGATACTTGCATCTTGACAAGATTGTTGATACAACTCCATTGACTAAATCAGTGTACAAGCTCTATCACCTGCAGACCATGATCATTCTATGCTTGGATCCTTCTACAAAAAGAATAGGTGAAGGCATGAAAAGCCTGATTAACTTGCGACATCTGATCCTGCCGTCGGTAGCAATTCCCACAATAGCTGAGATTGGGAAACTTACTTCCCTCCAGGAGTTGGACAAATTCCATGTCAGGGAGGGGAATGGCTGCAAGATAGGTGAGTTAAAGCACTTGAGGGAGCTCCGTGGCGAGCTACACATCAAGAATCTTGAGAATGTGAGAAGCTGCGAAGATGCTAGGGAGGCTGAGTTGCATAATAAAGAGCATCTCCGCAAACTAGTGCTGCAATGGGATACAAATTCGAGTAGCACTTCTGAGGTGGCAGCAAATGTAATTGATGGCCTCCGACCCCATTTTTGCCTTGCAGATCTGAAAATTATTGGCTACAGTGGTGCTTGTCCTCCATGTTGGTTGGAAACTCGATATCTCGCCATGCTAGAATCCATTACTTTGAGCAATTGCAAAGAGTTGGAGCTCCTCCCACCCCTCGAAGAGCTGCCTTTCCTCAAGTTTCTATCTCTTGAAAATATGAGGGCATTGAGACAAGTTGGTCATCCATTCCCTAGGCGTAATATGGTCACTTCTTTTGGAAGGTTGGAGGTTCTGAAGTTAGGAACATACAGATGCTGGCGAGGTGGTCTGGCGTAGAGGATGGTCAATGGTTTCCTTGCCTCAAGTTCCTCAGGATCAAGCACTGCTCTAGGTTGATGGCGTTGCCCCCACTACCTCATAGTTTGGAACGACTGGAAATATATGATGTGGGGTTGACTACTCTTCCAAGACTGTGGCAATGTCAAAATAACGATTGCGAGAGCTCGTCGCCATCAAATCTTCGTCTCTTGAAGATTCAGTCTTGCCGCAAGCTAACGTCTCTAGATGGAGGCTTGCTACAACACTGTGAAGACCTGAGTTGGGCCCGTCCTAGGGCCCAACATACTGAAGTCGGCATGGGGTGCCGACTTCAGTTGAGTCATCGTGGGGGTGACCACGATGACCACGCCGGCCGAACGGCCAGCGGGATCTCCGCCCCACCCCCCTCTTCCCTCTTCCCCTCTCTCCCTCTCTCCCTCTCTCTCTCTTTGAGAAACTCTCAGAGGAGCTCCCATTCTTCTGAAAGTTCAAACCTTCTCCTCTTCGTTTTTCCCTCTTTGTGAGAGGATCGCCGGAGCCCCGCCGCCGCCGGAGCCCCGCCGCCGCCGGAGCCGCCAACGCCGCCGGGGATCCTTTCGTCGACGACCGGAGGTGAGAAAGACATGTTTTTTTTTATCATTTTGATGGTATTTTCAATCGATTTCACTTCCCCTGTTTCGGAGAAGTTTCTTGTGTGAGATTCGTCCGGCCGACGGTGGCCGGCCGGGGTCAATCCGGCCGAAACGGGTTCGGCCGGAGGTGGGTGAACGGGGGCCGGGCTTCCAGCCCCGGTCTCCCTCTCTTTCCTCCCTTCTTCCTCTCCTTCTTCTCTTCCTCTTCTCGTCCGGCGCCGCTCGTGAAGGTTGGGTAGCCGACGGCGGCTGACTAAGCGCGGCCGCCGAGGGCCGACTGGAACCACCAGTTCCCCCCCCCCCTTCTTCCTTTCCCTCTTCTTCTTCTTCTTCTTCTTCTTCTTCTTCTTCTTCTTCTTCTTCTTCTCTTTCTTCTTCTTCTTTATTCGGTCTGGGTGTTTTTCCTTGCTTTGAAAGCCGTGCTTTAATGGTGAACCAGACTTTGAACCGGGTCTAAACTGTGAACCGGTTCCACCTATTCCGTGAATGGGTTTTGGTTAGGGTCTGAATCTGAGTCAGGAATTTGGGTTAGCCTGATGTGAGTATAATCTGGTTCGTCAAGATTTGATTTGATCTGGTCTGATCAGATCTGGTTTGGGTTGGGCTAGGAAACTGTTTTTGGGCTGAGTTGGGTCTGATTGGATTTGTGGGCTGGTTTGGTTTAGGCCCGAGATCTGATTTGGACCTGTAATCTGGTTTGGTTCATTTGGGCCTAATCTGTGTTGGGCCACAATTGGTTTGGGTCTAAAGAATTCTGATTTTTGGGATCTAGTTTACTTATTCTTGGATCTATGAACTTAGGAGTTTAGGGGATTGGAATTAGTTTAAATTATGTTTCTTAATTAATTAAATAATTAATATTTATGTTTAATCAGGGGTTCGTGATATCTGTGGCAGGGATTTTTAAGCGAGCCCAGGTAGGTAACCTTGCTCAAAGTATGATTTACATGTATTATGCATATGTGTATGATTATTTCCAGCATATTGATATGTTTTATATTCTTGGCATCATTATTATTTAGAAGCATGTTTTTGACTGAAAATCGATCATCTGAAAATCTATTATGTAGATATTGGTTTTGAAAACTTATGTTTATATTAAGTTTGATTGTTGGAAATTGTGGATGTGATTTTGGAGACCGCGTGACTATTGTCTAGGATTCCCGCCAATGGGGTGGAAACGTTGGCCCTGTCGACTTGTATGAGGAACTAGTTCCGGCACTATGGGGTGTTTTGGCTCTGCGGAGCATGCTCTGAGGAGCAGAGATTGGGCACCCTGGGGTGCAGCACTGCGGTGCAGGGCTCCATTAGGAGCAGAGTGTTGACACTTCGGTGTGACCATGCCACTGGGTGATGTGGTCGTAGTCATGCGGTTTGATCTGTGGATTATGTTATGCGTGATATGATAGACTGAGATGGTATATATATATTACTTGAGTATCGGATTGGTTTGCGGATCATCATATTTATTTTGTGCACATGACCTGTAGTTATATTGCATATGCTTTAATACATGTTATCGTGACTTTATGCATATTGTTACCTACTGAGCTGTTGTAGCTCATACCTATTTTTGACATAATTGTAGGAGATGATTGATGGGGGATTCGGGAGGAGAGGACTTATGACACTGGACATAGATAGATTTAGATTCATTTTGTCATAAGTAATTGATCTTGTAAATAAATGTTATCAACTTTATTTGAGACATTTGAAATTGAATTATTGATTTGATTACCATAAATGATAGATTTTTAGTATTGATATTGTGATCTGATGTTGTGACTTGAGTGTCTGATTATTCAGCCTTGCACGCCCGTGCGGTCCGCCGTGCGGGTGTGCGGCGTCTGGCGCGTCCCGGACCTAGGTTCGGGTTCGGGGCGTGACAGATTTATTGGTATCAGAGCTTAAGGTTAAGGTATCCTAGGGTTTATGTTCAGGTGAGTATCAGTGGAGAATTATGATAGAAAAACTATCAGAGATTTGGTTTATAATCACTTGAGATTGTAACAAGAATGATATTATAATCTAAGGTTTAAGACCACTAGGGACTGTGGCCTTAGTGGCATTAAAGTTTGAGGTTTAAGCTTATTGGAAAATGTGACCAGTTGGAATCTGAGCATATGTTTAAGATCACTAGGGATCGTGACAGAAATATATCATAGCTTAAGGTTATGATCATTTGGGACATGATAATTAAATTCAGTGCTTAAGGTGTGAGATCACTGGGCATTGTGATAAAATGTATGCATCGGATTTGGTTTTCGATGAGTGTGGAAGGAAAGTATAAATTGTCTTTGATCATGATAAGAGAGGGTAGACCTAAGGCATGTATAGGAAGGTTAGCCTTGGCATATTAGTTATATCATGTTTAGATGTTGTGTAAGTGATCTGAAAGTTCAAACATGATATGGGTGCAGATGCAATAGTACTTTTGGTTTTGTTGGTAATTATTAGAGTAGAGTTTGTGCATGGATCTATTATAGCATTGGAGTGAGCTAAGAACGATTTTTCATAATATTAAAGCAAATTGTTCTTCGAGGTTAAATCTGTATATGAAATTATATTTGGTATTGACATGTTTGGATATTTTAAATAGATGTATTTCTATTGGTGGGTTAAATTTTTAGGGCTAGTAAGCAAATTGGTGGAGAATTCTAATTACTTGAATTTGTATATTCAGATTGGGCTACTGAATTTTTCTTGTAATTGTTGGAGACTATTGGATGTGTTAATTTGAACTCAAGTCTCAGTTTATGATCTAACTAGAAATTTGTGTCATTGTAAAATACAAAATTGAGTAGAAATTTTGATTTTGAGATGCTTATGTGAGTTATTATTTGTAGCATTGATCATAGACATTAAGAATTTTGGTGAAAAAGAATTTGGAGGTTGATAGGGTTAATTCCTACTCATAGTGATATTGGCTCAACAGTTCTAACCCATTGAATTTGAAGTAAATTCTGTTGGAAGGAAAATCAATGTAGATTTTCTGATTAAATTGCTAAAGGAATACAAGAATTACCCCTTTAAATTAAACCTAGATATTTTTGGATTCTAAGAAGGTTGTGGAGATCACGTAGTGACCTTAAACTTGACTAAAGGATTGGGGGTTAGTTATGGTAAGTATACTCTATATAAATTGAGGACAAAAAGATCTAGAGGTTTTGCTCTAGTTCTACTTGAAAATTTGAAATTTGGAGTTTTTTAGTCTTAATGCAAAGTGATACTTTAGTCAGAAATCATTTGTGACTTTAAAGAATTAAATGAATTAAATCAGAGTGTGCAGCGGAAGTCTGGTGGTTTGACTTATTTTGAAACTGGTTAAGATCATTAATATTTGATCTAAAAGGCATTATGATGAAATACTTGAGTTAGTTTCAGGAGAATGTTGTTGATTCTATGGATGATCTAAAGGTAGCTATGTAATTTTCACCAGTGGATCTTCTATTGTTGACAACTTTTGGGAGAATCTTGGGCATGTTAAATTTAGCATTTACGATTGATGATTCCTTGGTTGGTCTTAGACTTGGAATGTTTTAACATGGATCTCTTATTTGTTGGAATGATGTGGGAGAAAAAAAAAATGATTATAGAATATTAAGAGGATTTGATACTAAAGATTTCTCCTATTTCTATTAAGCCAATTATGATCTCTATGTAGAATCAAGAGAAATTAATTTCTTTGGGATATAATTATGGCATTTTAATCCAAGGTTGGAAGTTTGGAATTCTTTTGAAGGAGATCAAAAGAACTTACTACGTGTGGTAAATAGGAAGGACCAAGTTTTGAGGAGGCGCACGATTCCTTATGTAAAGGTGCAGTGGAGCAATCACAGTAAGAGAGAAGCTACTTGGGAGCTGGAGGAGGAGATGAGAGAGAAGTTTCCTGCCTTGTTCTCGGATTGAGGTATGTTTTAATTTCGAGGACGAAATTTCTTTTTAGTTGGTTAGAGTGTGAAGACCTGAGTTGGGCCCGTCCTAGGGCCCAACATACTGAAGTCGGCATGGGCTGCCGACTTCAGTTGAGTCATCGTGGGGGTGACCACGATGACCACGCCGGCCGAACGGCCGGCGGGATCTCCGCCCCACCCCCCTCTTCCCTCTTCCCCTCTCTCCCTCTCTCCCTCTCTCCCTCTCTCTCTCTTTGAGAAACTCTCAGAGGAGCTCCCATTCTTCTGAAAGTTCAAACCCCCGCCGCTGCCGGAGCCGCCAACGCCGCCGGGGATCCTTTTGTCGACGACCGGAGGTGAGAAAGACATGTTTTTTTTTATCATTTTGATGGTATTTTCAATCGATTTCACTTCCCCTGTTTCGGAGAAGTTTCTTGTGTGAGATTCGTCCGGCCGACGGTGGCCGGCCGGGGTCAATCCGGCCGAAACGGATTCGGCCGAAGGTGGGTGAACGGGGGCCGGGCTTCCAGCCCCGGTCTCCCTCTCTTTCCTCCCTTCTTCCTCTCCTTCTTCTCTTCCTCTTATCGTCCGGCGCCGCTCGTGAAGGTTGGGTAGCCGACGGCGGCTGACTGAGTGCCGCCGCCGAGGGCCACGGTCGGCCGCCGAGGGCCGACCGGAACCACCAGTTCCCCCCCCCCCCCCTTCTTCCTTTCCCTCTTCTTCTTCTTCTTCTTCTTCTTCTTCTTCTTCTTCTTCTTCTCTTTCTTCTTCTTCTTTATTTGGTCTGGGTGTTTTTCCTTGCTTTGAAAGCCGTGCTTTAATGGTGAACCAGACTTTGAACCGGGTCTAAACTGTGAACCGGTTCCACCTATTCCGTGAATGGGTTTTGGTTAGGGTCTGAATCTGAGTCAGGAATTTGGGTTAGCCTGATGTGAGTATAATCTGGTTCGTCAAGATTTGATTTGATCTGGTCTGATCAGATCTGGTTTGGGTTGGGCTAGAAAACTGTTTTTGGGCTGAGTTGGGTCTGATTGGATTTGTGGGCTGGTTTGGTTTAGGCCCGAGATCTGATTTGGACCTGTAATCTGGTTTGGTTCATTTGGGCCTAATCTGTGTTGGGCCACAATTGGTTTGGGTCTAAAGAATTCTGATTTGTGGGATCTAGTTTACTTATTCTTGGATCTATGAACTTAGGAGTTTAGGGAATTGGAATTAGTTTAAATTATGTTTCTTAATTAATTAAATAATTAATATTTATGTTTAATCAGGGGTTCGTGATATCTGTGGCAGGGATTTTTAAGCGAGCCCAGGTAGGTAACCTTGCTCAAAGTATGATTTACATGTATTATGCATATGTGTATGATTATTTTCAGCATATTGATATGTTTTATATTCTTGGCATCATTATTATTTAGAAGCATGTTTTTGACTGGAAATCGATCATCTGAAAATCTATTATGTAGATATTGGTTTTGAAAACTTATGTTTATATTAAGTTTGATTGTTGGAAATTGTGGATGTGATTTTGGAGACCGCGTGACTATTGTCTAGGATTCCCGCCAATGGGGTGGAAACGTTGGCCCTGTCGACTTGTATGAGGAACTAGTTCCGGCACTATGGGGTGTTTTGGCTCTGCGGAGCATGCTCTGAGGAGCAGAGATTGGGCACCCTGGGGTGCAGCACTGCGGTGCAGGGCTCCATTAGGAGCAGAGTGTTGACACTTCGGTGTGACCATGCCACTGGGTGATGTGGCCGTAGTCATGCGGTTTGATCTGTGGATTATGTTATGCGTGATATGATAGACTGAGATGGTATATATATATTACTTGAGTATCGGATTGGTTTGCGGATCATCATATTTATTTTGTGCACATGACCTGTAGTTATATTGCATATGCTTTAATACATGTTATCGTGACTTTATGCATGTTGTTACCTACTGAGCTGTTGTAGCTCATACCTATTTTTGACATAATTGTAGGAGATGATTGATGGGGGATTCGGGAGGAGAGGACTTATGACACTGGACATAGATAGATTTAGATTCATTTTGTCATAAGTAATTGATCTTGTAAATAAATGTTATCAACTTTATTTGAGACATTTGAAATTGAATTATTGATTTGATTACCATAAATGATAGATTTTTAGTATTGATATTGTGATCTGATGTTGTGACTTGAGTGTCTGATTATTCAGCCTTGCACGCCCGTGCGGTCCGCCGTGCGGGTGTGCGGCGTCTGGCGCGTCCCGGACCTAGGTTCGGGTTCGGGGCGTGACAAACACACTGATCATTTTATGGCTGTCGAGGAGTTGTTCATCCAGCAATGTAAAGCGCTGGTGCATCTGCCGGTGGAAGGATTCCAAAAACTCATCTCGCTAAGAAGCCTCCAGATACGGAAATGCCCGCGCTTGCAGAGACACAATGCGCCTCATGATGACTTCTTTCTTCCCTCGTCAGTCCGGACAATTTCTATGATGGATTGTGGTGAGATGGACACATCACTTCCTGGTGCGATGCAGCACCTTGCATCTCTCTCCGTGATGCACTTGTGGCAATGCACAAGCATCACAGCCTTCCCCTCAGCAGAGGTGTTCAGAAGGTTCAAGGTACTTCACAACTTGTCCATTGTTCGTTGCACAGAGCTAACATCATTGGGAGGTTTGCATGCACTCATCTCACTCAAATGCTTGGAGATCAGAGGATGCCCCAAGCTTGTGGAAGCAGCAGCAGCAGCAGCTACGCCTCCAGTAACCAGTGATCCCGACGAAGGGGCAGCTGATGGCTCTGCATTGCTGCTCGACATACTCCAGATTGATGACCCCTCATTGCTGCACTTGGAGCCATTAAAAAGCCTTACATCCGTTCAAGTTGTGCACTTGTGGGATCGCTCTGGACTCCCATCCTTGCCTGAGGAGTGGCCATTACAAGTCCGCAGTCCCGACCAAGTGATCCAGTTGAACAAGGCACTCTCTCTGAGGTTCCTCTCTGGGAGCTCTAAAGAACTCAGCTCCCTCCAGGAGGTAGCGTTCCCCTCTATTCCAGTCACTGCCAGAACTGCCCAATTCATCACTGACTGTGATTCAGAGTTGGAGGACAGGTTCCACAAGAAGATAGGCCAAAATTGGAATAGGATTGCCAACATCCATCAGGCGATCATTCAGTCAAAGAAACAAAGAACATAACAACTAGCAAATTGTTACCGTATCCTCTCTCTTGGTAAGACCAATCTGTGCCCTTCCTGCACCTCCATCTTTTTGACCCGCATGTTCCTCGAGATACTTATGAATCCAACCATCTCGGTTTCTTCCCTGCTGACAAATTGTTACCTGAAGTTTCAAGCAGGAGTTTATGCAAAAAGAATAAATGAAAGAAACTTGAAGTTGTGGAGATTAAGAATACTAGATTTATTAGAAGCACTAGTTGTTAAAATCCAAATACCTGAATATCGCAAAGCATGGTTAGTTTACTCCGGAAGCTAGATATTTCATTTGTTTCTGATGTTTGATTGAAGAACTAACTGAGTGCATTTAAAACTTGTTTCTGGCAAAAGGAAAAAGTGTGTTGTTACATGTCATTGCAAACTTTTCTTGCTAGTTCTAATGATGATTTGTTGCCCTTGTACTTTTCTGGTGTTTCTTTGAGAATAAAGGTGCAAAATGTTTCATTGCATATATTTTCAACTCCTAGATCTGTCACTGCCTATAAATTGATCTTAATCATACAAACAATGCTAATTCTCGCCATCTCTTTATTAAAATTTAATTTCTCAAATCATGTTGCTTAGATGAAGCTTTCTTTTAGCGCTTGAAGTATCAGTGAACCCAGGAAAGTCACTCTATTATATTATGGACTGCTTAAAGTACCAGTGAACTCAGGAAAATTACTCTGCTATATTATAGACTTGGAAGTAAATCTCACAAGTTGTTCTTGAAGTGCGCTGTCCGATGAAGCAGAAATATGTTGCATATTTATTTTTTACTTCAAAAACAAGGTCTTATGGCGTGATCTAGATAGTTTTATGAGTTGTTTCTTTCTTATTTATTAAATCAATGTTCTGACATACACTCTGGGGCTCGATATCATTGCAGCTAGGAGTCGTTTGAGATGTTTCTTATGCATGAGGTATAAAGATGTCTCAATCCAGTACAGCTTTTGCGAGCGCTTGGCATCTGAATCAAACTTTTATTGCAGAATCTCAGAATTTCATTTTCATTTGCACTAGCAAAAATCAATTTGATAAATTTCACATGTTGTTTTTAATATGCAGAATGCGGTGGATCAACAAATTTTAATTCTGAAGCACGTAGAAGAAATCATTCAATAATCATGTCTCTCTACTGTGAGTTCGCCATTTTATTGACATTAAAGTACAAAGTGAGGTTGTTTCTGAAGCAATTCCTCGGACCAGTTTGTTGGTTTTTGAATTGAACAGTCTCATGGATGATGGACATTTGTTCTTAGGCATATATTACATAAATGTATAACAGTGTTTCAGGTGAAGCAGCAGCAATGTGTACTAAACTTTAGCCCTGGCAAGCTCATGTAAAATACAACCTCCAAAGCTATGTTTTTGTTTCTGAAGGTAATATCTTAAGTCCTTTTGGTTTCAAATTATTCGTAATTCCCATTTTTTGTTGATTTCGGTACTTAGGGGCCATTTGTTTGCCTTAATTCAATTGCATGCAATTCAAATACAAGCTGCAATTGAAAATGCTGCATTTGAAATTGCAATTGCAAAACTTGCTTCTGTTTAACGGTCTGTAATTGAAAATTGTATATGAAATTGCAGCTGTTTGGTTGCACAATATCGAAAGATATTTATTAGTCCTACTCCTACAAATAATCTGATAAGGTTAATTATGAATCCATCCCTCTTATAACTTATTAAAATTTCTGTCTACTCAACTCATTGGCTGTAATTATCTGTTTCCATAAGTTCTATGGATAAGATGATTTAATTTATCTGGTCTGGAAGAATAAAAAGTTTTTTCTCCGACCTGCTTAGCTGATAACTTTCAGATGAGTAGGGAAAAATAAAAAATTGCTAAAGTATGGCTCTAGTTCACCTTTTCTTTTATTAATCAAATAAAAATATATATTATAATTTGCTCTATTTATACTAGTGAGATTTGTTCTTATAAAATTTACGTCGGATTCCTCTTCTAGTTGGAAGAAGTTACAACTCTTCCAAATAGCCGTGTATAGTGGAAATAATTATGACAAAGTTAAAATTATCCTGACGATAGTCCTTAACTTCTCTATTTCATCTAGTTTTTCCCTGATTATGAGTGACGTGTGATCAAAGCCTTTCTCAAAAAAAGGAAACATTTATTTTTGCTGGCCCATTGTTGATCGAAATATTACCGTATGACCCAAAATGCTGTGTGCATCAAACTCTTTAGGGTAGATGCAGCATCATAAATCTTGAATAGTTATCTAATTTCTAAAAATAGGAGCATCTCCATTAGAAATTGTAGAGGAAAGTTATGGCCTCCTGAAATTTTGATACATGATTTAACTTTTGATGTAGTAGATTTTGCTCCAGGACCCTATCCAGACCTACACAAAATGGCTAAATCGGTCCACATTGGTATGGTGATATTTGTGGATCATTAATTTATGATCAATTAGAAAAATTAACAAGTAAAACTAAAGATGTGATATTTCAAAACAGGATTGGTCCAATTCATATGTTCAAATTCACGAGCCAACTTATTTTGTTCACAACACATTTTCCAGTTAAAGAAAAGTTTGACTCCACATTAGGTTTTCTACTTCTGATGATAATTTGTATTGCTTGGATGTTTCTGGTGCCACTTTGAACCTCAATTTGAGAAGAAAACTGTTGATATTCCATGGTCTTTGATCTTACTCTTTCACCCAATGCAAATTCTCAGCATCTTTTTCTTAATTTGTTTACCAAATTATATCCCACTTTGATAAAGCTTTTTATGAGTGCTTTTCCCTAAAGTATGACTTGTGTAACATGCTCTATACAGTAACTCTGCTACATCAGTCTTTTCTGCAGTAAACTAATCAGTAAACTCTGTCTCACAGGTTGCTTTCAGAGGACATTGGGCTTTCTTTTATGAATGCCATGGCATACACATTGAGGCTATAGTGTGGTTAAAACCTCAAGTTCAGATGTTCTTTTATCTGGTGCAGCTTCTTGGTATCTAAATTATAGGTGATATTTCAGAGAGAATATTATCCTTTTCTAAACTGGTGAGAAATTAGGTCTGTAGATTTTGCAGGTTATTTTATGAGATGTATGATACAACATAACAGCAACTTTTAATTTTGGAGACTTAAAGAAGAGATAATTGTTTAATTCAGGCGGAAGCAATGGATTGTAAATTTATGAGAAGAGAGTAATTGGGCTATGCTCCTCTATCTGCAAGACAGACAGAGACACAGAGAGAGAGAGAGAGAGGTTGTTTTTATTAATGTTGTAGTACAAATTGTGGTTTGCTCTGAAGCAATGATTAGGGACTATCTAGTCCCGCTATTTGGCATTTTGCACAAATAATAAATCAATCTTAATTGACTCGTGAGAGATGGACATAAATTTATAAACATATAATGCATACCTGCAACAGAATTGCTGGTATAATGAAAGGAACATGAACTCATAAAGCTTTGCCACAACAACCTTCTGCAGTGACACAACCTCCACAAGCTTTGTCTCCATTGGTGACTGTAGTCCTTTCATATATCTACTCATGGGTTCCATATTTATTGACCTGCTTGCATGGATATAGTGTGATCCCCCAGAATAAGGGCCGGAGCACCACATTACACATCAATTTAGGTAGCTCAAGCGCTGGGGAGAAAGATACCAACTAGTGGATCAAAGTCCCAATGGTACTAAGTACAAAACATAATGCATACTTTTGCTGCACATAGTGAACAATTTTTTGCCATTGAATTGGTTAGATGAATGTTAGGGCTTCTCTTCTTAATTCTGCATTCATGAATTGACATACATTACCCAACCGATGCGTATATAGCTTTTATTTTGGAGATGGGGTCCCAGAAGGACAGGTGAGTTGCATCATGGATGCAGAAATTGCTGAATGAAATTTAGGTAATTACCCTTCATCCTCTTCTCTGGTCCTGACACTTCACCTTTCTAAAAGGTTTCATCTTCAATGCCCATTAGATGCAATTCTTTTTATTAATTAGTCACAGTTTCAGGCTTTGACGGAGAAGAGAACAGAGAATAAAATTCTAATTGTTTTATTTGGGAAAAGAAAAGAAATTCTTTCTGTAATATTTCTTGTAAAACTTCAGAAGTCATGACTAATTTTTCTGAAGTAAAACACTCAGCTCATTGTGCTCTCTCTTATCTAGAGAAAGCAATCTTGTTCTAACATTGTGTGTCTTCTGCTTGCTAGTTTTTTCAGCTTCTCTCTCAGATAACAGTATTGCAACAATAAATTTATCAACAAGGTGACTTGTAGTTATAATTGTTCAAGAGTTCTCGATGTCTTTCTCATTCCATTTTTACTTTAATGAAAAGAGGTAGATTGTTTCACTTCAAGAATGGATGACATTCGAGCATGGAGATTATGTTTCCACTATTATGGTGAAAAACTAAACAATGCAATTGTGCTAAGCCTTACATGGGCTATAACAGACTCAAAATTTGCTGGATCAACAAACAGGGGATTTAGTTGACTTGAACAACACCAAATGCATGCCTCAATTTCCATTAATCAAGCCCATCGTTTCTGTTTTGGCGACACAGGCTGATCAATAAGGGACAACAACTGAGATACCTGGTGAGAATGGAAATCGAGATAGCATTGACACTGTAAATATTTTTCCATGCATTTTCCTTAGCAACGATATACTCTGTTTCTTTTCTCGGAACAAGAAAGATCCAGTTTCTTGTGTAGTTCAGGAGTCCGGACAATCTCATTATATGATCACAAGTTTTTTTTTTTCACTAGACACCTCTTAGCTTTCTAGCGATTCTTCATATAACCTACTTAAGTTCCTTTTGATGAGAAAGATCATTTTATTGCAAGACAAATCATTCCAAATGGCTTGGAATATATCTACAAAAGGCCTGCTCTATAGCAGAATAATGCGATACACTCTTTTTGTTGCTCCAAATCCAAAAGGAAAGAACAATAATCCTATGTACGTCAATTTTCCTTATGACTCATCTAGAATTGCTTCCCCTCAAATACCTGGCCAAATTGCCAGTTCGCAGGAGCGACATCATCGGACTGCACCATCTTTTCATCGCTTGTTGCCACTCGAAACGACAGGCTTTGCCCCCACCAAGAAAAACGGCTAGATGAAACCTTTTTTTATTTGAACATAAATTAGAAGAGGATAGATATGATACTCAAATTTACCGTCATTCTTTTTACATGCAGCAACTAATGCAGCTCTTATTTCCTGTCAAACATGTCTAAAAGCCACAAATGTTCTTGCTCTTTGCTGTTAACTCAACACTAATCTATCTCAATGATGAACATTACATTGTCACTGCCATCAATAGCAAGAGACATCCAAGCTCTGGTTCCTTATATCAATAGATGTCCAGGTGATAAGTTGGCAAGATTTGAAAGAGAAAAAAAAAGGGTAATTGACTTTCCCATCCCTCTAAAGACTCCACTGTAACAAAAAGTCCTTGTTAATTAAATCTAAAACAACCGGTCTAGAAACTTTCCAAACTGTAATTTCCGGTCCCTGAGCCCCTTTTATTTTGAAATAAGATACCGAAAATGCCCCTTCCCTCATGATCTCCCATCCTTCCGAAGAAGAAGAATTTCAGAGACTTTCCAAACTGTAATCTCCCAGCCGCGGCTGCTGCCGACCGCGGCCTGCCCCCTCCCGCGGCCGCCGCCGGCCCGGCTCGCCTCCTCCCGAGCCCCCTCCCGCGGCCGCGCCGCCGGGAATGCCTCCGCCCCTGCCCCCATGGTGGGAAGGTGCCGAAGAAGAGGAAGAAGGGCGCCGTCCCGCGTCCTGCGGCTGTCGCCGGCCACGGCCCGCCCTCCTCCAGCGTCCGCCGTGGCCCAGCCCCTTTCCGGCGCCGCCGGCCTCGCGGGAAGAGAAGAAAGAAGAAGAAGGGAAGAAGAGAAGAAAAAAAAGAAAAAGAAAAGAAAAAGTTTGAACTGGGGTCGACTCCTACTCTGCTGTGGTCGACTCGTGAAAATCTTGGGTCGACTCGCTCACTTCTACAACAATTTTCTAAGAACACTTAACTGTGTGCACAGTCCTGTTAACTGTGTTCGCAGACAACTTAACTGTGTGCCGCCAGCTCGCGGAAGAAGAAAAAAGAAGAAAGACGAAGAAGGGAAAAAGAGAAGAAAAAAAAAAAAAAAAGAAAAAAAAATAAAAAAATAAAAATAAAGTTAAATAAGCTTGGAACAATTAAATAAGTTTGGAACACACTTAATCTAACAGACACACGGTTAAATAAGCTTCGAACATATTTAAATCATCCCAGAACACACTTATTCTACCCCAGAACACAGTTATTTCGACTGTGCACACAGTTAAGTGTTATTAGAAAATTATTGTAGACTTATGCTGAGCTGGGGTCGAGCTGGGGTCGACCCCTAAAGAGCTGGAGTCGACCCCTGAAATCAGGCAGAAAAACAGCTCTCTGGAAAGCCTGAGAGAGTCGACTCCAGGTGAGCAGGGGTCGACCCCAGGTCTGTGAACACAGTTAAGTTGTCTGTGAACACAGTTAACTTGTCTAGGAACACAGTTAACTTGTCTAGGAACACAGTTAAGTTGTCTGTGAACACAGTTAAGTTGTCTAGGAACACAGTTAAGTTGTTTGAGAACAGTTAACTTGTCTGGGAACACAGTTAAGTTGTCTAGGAACACAGTTAATTTGTCTAGGAACACAGTTAACTTGTCTAGGAACACAGTTGTTTAGGAACACAGTTAAATTGTTTGGGAACACAGTTAACTTGTCTAGGAACACAGTTAACTTGTCTAGGAACACAGTTGTCTAGGAACACAGTTAAGTTGTCTGTGAACACAGTTAACTTGTTTAGGAACACAGTTATCTAAGAATACAGTTAAGTTGTTTGGGAACACAGTTAATTTGTCTAGGAACACAGTTGTCTAGGAACACAGTTAAGTTGTTTGGGAACACAGTTAACTTGTCTGGGAACACAGTTAAGTTGTCTATGAACACAGTTAACTTGTCTGGAAACACAGTTAAGTTGTCTAGGAACACAGTTAACTTGTCTAGGAACACAGTTGTTTAGGAACACAGTTAAATTGTTTGGGAACACAGTTAACTTGTCTAGGAACACAGTTAACTTGTCTAGGAACACAGTTGTCTAGGAACACAGTTAAGTTGTCTGTGAACACAGTTAAGTTGTTTAGGAAAACAGTTATCTAAGAATACAGTTAAGTTGTTTGGGAACACAGTTAACTTGTCAGGAACACAGTTAATTTGTCTAGGAACACAGTTGTCTAGGAACACAGTTAAGTTGTTTGGGAACACAGTTAACTTGTCTGGGAACATAGTTAAGTTGTCTAGGAACACAGTTAACTTGTCTGGGAACACAGTTAAGTTGTCTAGGAACACAGTTAAGTTGTCTAGGAACACAGTTGTTTAGGAATACAGTTAAATTGTTTGGGAACACAGTTAACTTGTCTAGGAACACAGTTGTCTAGGAACACAGTTAAGTTGTCTGTGAACACAGTTAAGTTGTTTAGGAACACAGTTATCTAAGAATACAGTTAAGTTGTTTGGGAACACAGTTAACTTGTCTAGGAACACAGTTAATTTGTCTAGGAACACAGTTGTCTAGGAACACAGTTAAGTTGTTTGGGAACACAGTTAACTTGTCTGGAAACACAGTTAAGTTGTCTAGGAACACAGTTAACTTGTCTGGGAACACAGTTAAGTTGTCTAGGAACACAGTTAAGTTGTCTAGGAACACAGTTGTTTAGGAACACAGTTAAATTGTTTGGGAACACAGTTAACTTGTCTAGGAACACAGATGTCTAGGAATACAGTTAAGTTGTCTGTGAACACAGTTAAGTTGTTTAGGAACACAGTTATCTAAGAATACAGTTAAGTTGTTTGGGAACACAGTTAACTTGTCTAGGAACACAGTTAATTTGTCTAGGAACACAGTTGTCTAGGAACACAGTTAAGTTGTTTGGGAACACAGTTAACTTGTCTGGGAACACAGTTAAGTTGTCTAGGAACACAGTTAACTTGTCTAGGAACACAGTTGTTTAGGAACACAGTTAAATTGTTTGGGAACACAGTTAACTTGTCTAGGAACACAGTTAACTTGTCTAGGAACACAGTTAAGTTGTCTGTGAACACAGTTAAGTTGTTTAGGAACACAGTTATCTAAGAATACAGTTAAGTTGTTTGGGAACACAGTTAACTTGTCTAGGAACACAGTTAATTTGTCTAGGAACACAGTTAAGTTGTCTAGGAACACAGTTAAGTTGTCTGGGAACACAGTTAAGTTGTCTAGGAACACAGTTAATTTGTCTAGGAATACAGTTAACTTGTCTAGGAATACAGTTAAGTTGTTTGGGAACACAGTTAACTTGTCTGGGAACACAGTTAAGTTGTCTAGGAACACAGTTAACTTATCTAGGAACACAGTTGTTTAGGAACACAGTTAAATTGTTTGGGAACACAGTTAACTTGTCTAGAAACACAGTTAACTTGTCTAGGAACACAGTTGTCTAGGAACACAGTTCAGTTGTTTGGGAACACAGTTAACTTGTTTAGGAACACAATTGTCTAGGTACATAGTTAAGTTATCTAGGAATACAGTTAACTTGTTTGTGAACACAGTTAACTTGTCTAGGAAAGCCTGAGAGTCGACTCCAGGTGAGCAGGGGTCGACTCGTGCTGTTAAGGGGTCGACTCCAGGTCTGTGAACACAGTTAAGTTGTCTGTGAACAAAGTTAACTTGTCTAGGAACACAGTTAACTTTATTTTTATTTTTATTTTATTTTATTTTCTTCTTTTTCTTTCATTTTCTTTTTTTTCTTTTCATTTTCTTTTTTTTTTCTTCTCTTCTTCCCTTCTCCTTCTTTCTTCTTCCTTCTCGTCTCGCGAGGCCGGCAGCTACGGAAGGGGGTCGGACGGTGGCGGCCGCAGGATGGGGCCACCGGGGGGGCAGCGGCTCCTCTTCTTTGGCACCTCCCCACCGTGGGGGCGGAGGTATTTCCGGCGGCGCGAAAGGGGGCAGCGAGTGCGGGAGGGGGCGGGCTGTGGCCGGCGGCAGGCGCGGGAGGGGGTGGGCCGTGGCCGGCGGCTGCCTTTTTCTTCTCCTTCTTCGGTGGGAATGGGAGAGGCGGGGGCATTTTTGTCCCATAAAGCAATGTTAAAATATATATGGACCGGTTGTTAAACAACCGGTCAACAGGGATTTAATGTTAAAGTTCGGTCAATAAATGGACCGCTGAGCAAGTTCCCCCAAAAAAAAAGCATGGAGTAGCAAGTCTTCTGCAGATAGAAGGCAAAAAGCACTTGGCACAAATGCCCCTCAATATAGTCACGCTGGCTTGACAACATGCCACCATGGTTAAAAATTTGGTAGCAAATAAATAGTGACCCTTTTGAGCCTGGTCCAGCCTCTAGAAACATATCTAAATTAGGTGTGGCTTGGTTATTGTTTAAGCTTGAAAGGGGGGGTTTGAGTACCGAACTGGTATGGTGCAATATGCTCCATACTATCTTGTTTGGTATGGTATGATGTATCATGATTGTCGGGATTAGGTTTGATTAATCCAACCTTGTCCAGCAAACATTAGGCCAGAGCTTTGACACTGAGTAGAGGGGAGACGATCTTCAAAAAGACCATCATGCAACCAATCCTCAGTCATTTAGGATTTCCGAAGACAATCAAATTGGAAGAAGGATAAAAGAACACAAAAACCACAGTAAGTTTTCTTTGAAATTTAAGTGTAGAAAATAGAAGTGACTTCAAAGTAGTTATGTCCATGGTTTGAAAATTTTGAACCATCACAATACTTATTCATTCAACTAGAAAACAAATGAAAACAGAACAACTGAAAGAAATAAGGGCATAGCCGTGATTAATTGATGCTGATACTGTGAATGCCGTGTAGAGTAGGGGTGCCAATTGGACTGGGTAGGAGAAGTCGGACCTAGGCCTGGTATCAACCAGACAAGGGTTGTTATTGTAGCACTATCCTATGACCTAATGTTACGGGCATGGTGTTAGCGTGTGTAAAGTATGTTCGATGAGTCAAGCTTGAGCTTGAAGTATATAGTCTCATTTGGATTATGAACTCTTCGAGCCTCTGGATTGTGACATATATGTGAGGATGATGGTGATCCCATTTGATACGTCTTAAAACCGATCACAGCCAACATGGCAAACCGACCAATCAGACCTCTCCAAGAAGCTCTCGACCAATCAGTCAAAGCCCGCCATGTGGCCAACTCAAAAGCGTGCAAAGAGTCCTTCAATTTCAAATTTTCTCCTCAACTGATGACACGGTCACAATCGCAAATGATTTCCATAACAGTATAGGCAAGATGCATGGAACGTGATGTGCACGCAAAACGCCCTCATGAAGCCTTCCAGATGTGCAATAGCCTACCAAAAACGGCCGATCCACACATCCGAATCCATCGGTGACGGACACCGACCCTTACCTGTATAAACCATTCCTAGGGGATTCTTCAGGTAAGTACTCTCAAGCCTTTTTATGCCCTTGTCCTATCACTCTACTACACTCACAACACCTCCACTAGTCTCTAAGAGTATGAGAGGACCACTTTATAGATAAGGTACCCTCGGATGTAGCTAAATTATTACTACTTACACTATATCCAAACAAATATCTATGATTGGAAGTTAAATCAAAAATAAGTCTCAGAAGGCTCTCTGGTATGGACCAAGTAATAACAGGTTTTCAAAAGAAGCATCTTGCCAAATAAGAGGTTTTGGAAGGATGTCAATCCTTCAAGTAGTAAGGTGTAGAGTGAGTCAATCATTAGGCCAAAATTGTACTTAGCCACTAGCCCAAGTTACATTTTAGCCTTCGACCATGCGTCCAAGTAGGCCGAAACACTAAGGGTGCAGACCAAGTGGCTGGGTTGTTGACTGAGAGGGCAAGAGCTATCGACTTAAGATGAGATTTTTAATGGAGCAAAGTCCAAAAATAGTAGTTAGCTAGAAGTTACCACTATCTATAACATAGGATGAGTGGTCACACTATCTAGAACATGAGAAGAGTGTAATACCAGTGCCTACCACGCATGATAATAGTGGCTTATATAGCATATAATAGTAATGACAAGAGTCAAAACTAAGCAATGACACATATTTTACTACTATCTAAAATATGAGTGGAGTGGTGGCAGTATCTATCATGTATAGAAATAGTAGCTCATGTGGCACACAATAGTAAGAATAAGTATAGGTCACGATGACACCTATCTTAGTAGTTGATAAGCCATTTATAAATATCATATTGTAATGCTAAAAAAGAGAAACCTTTTGGCAAATCAATCAAACCGGTTTAACTTCATCTTTATATTTTAAGTTATCCTTCTTTTAACTTCTGATTGTATGCTTTATTTTTTCGGTAAGATTCTAATTTATCCATAGCAGTAGTAATAGAGTACCTCATAGTCCCTGCTATACCCTATTATTTCTCTCCCAAATAGACAATGTGATGGTGGCAAGAGCCCTTAAGGCTAAGACATTTGGATTCATGCTACCATTATTATCCTCCTTTTATCTCCTTTCCAGCTAATCTGATGTCGGCAGTATGTTCATACAATCACTCAACTTAGTTGCTAGGCCCGTTACCAATCTCCACCAGCAAATAGGGCAAACAATTGGCCGTGGATTTTTGCAACCCATCAAACTCTAAGGCAACCATCTCAGCCACTTCCCCTTGGGTAGTGGTTCCCATGCTAGTTTTCCCTCTGACCATAGCTTCCTCATCAACATGAGAATTGAGATAGGGATGAAGACTTGCTGATACTAGTCTTGCCCTTAGAAGCCTAGTCAGCTGATGGATCCTCCTCAACAACTTGGACTCGAATTTTGGGAGGAGAATTGGAGCCACTTGGTTGCTTAGAAGCCAAATTCTTTTCTCCTGAGGCACAAGGCTAAGGAGATTGTTAACAGCTCGTTAGGCACAACGCTCTTCTTTTCTTAGACACCCTCTTGACCGGGATCCAATCCCTTCCAGCTTATTTTTTAGCTATATATTTCTTTTCTTAGGCACAACATTTGGTTCGATCCGCTTGGAGGCCTGGGTTTCGGCCCACCTGCATGGGCCGTGAGGTTAACCCCTAATTTTAAAAAGAAAGAGAGAGAAAAAACTACTTCGCTGCCACACTTCGCTCCCTCTCCCCTCGCCCAATCCGCCATTTCCTCTCCGCCAAAACCCTAACGCTCCCCCTTGCGGGCGCGCACCGGAGCTCGGAGCTCGTCCATGGCGGGGAAGACGGCAATCCTGGGGCGAGCCCATGCCCTCTTACACAAAACCCTAGGCCCTAGTACCCCCTTCCGCGCCGCTATCTCCACTTTGCCCCTCCTCTCCCAGGAGCCCCAGCTCCAGGAACCTCCCTCCTCCACCTCAGCCACAGGCGGCGCCGCCTCCCCGCTTCCCCCGAACCCCTCCACGGGGAGCCCCTTCTACCAGGAGAACTGGCGCGTCCCGAACCCCGGACCCGCCCCTGTGCTCGGCGGTCAGTCCCTCGTCCCCCTGGGCGGCTCCGCCACCACCCGGATAATGGCCTACTCCCAGACCCTCGACATGGCCAGCCTGATGAACGTCTTCGCTGACTGGATGACGTCGCAGCGGTGGTCGGACCTCAAGCAGCTGTTCGAGTTTTGGATCCGGTCGCTGGATGCCACCGGGAAGCCCAACAAGCCAGACGTCCACCTCTATAATCACTACCTGAGGGCCAATCTCATGATGGGGGCGACCGCTGGGGAGCTGTTGGATCTGGTGGCCCAGATGCAGGAGTACCAGATTGCGCCGAACACTGCCTCGTACAATTTGGTGCTCAAGGCCATGTTCCAGGCTAGAGAGAGTGAGGCAGCCGAGAAGTTGGTCGACCGGTGAGATATAATAGCTTTGCTTACCCTTATTCTTTTGTTCAGCGGAATTTGGTTTTTGTTTGATTTCTGTTGTAAATTCTTAGGCATGGCTTGGAAACATTTCTTTTTATTTTAGTGTTGATTGAGTTGCTGTCTATGCTTTTCGCTACCAATGATTTTTCCAGCAATAGAATTCATGTAAAGTTGATGACTTAGCTGTTTCAGTGCATTTTTTGCATGCTATTTACACTTGATAGTGATGAAAAGAGGGGGAAAATGACTCTTTTATTTAGTGTCTCCCTCGCATTTATAATGCTTTATGGTGTTTTGTAGGATTAGTCAATTGCTTGGCTTGTTGTTGCTAGCAGGGGCAGCTTATTTTGATCAAGGTTTCTTGAATTGATTACCACTTGATTCAGTTTATGTTATTCTGTAATTTCTGTTGAAGTGGGCTTTCACCATGTATAGAAAACGAGCTCTGTTGCAATGTTGGTTCGGGGTTTGGAACTGTGGATAAATTTATTTTAATTTGGAAGAGTTTTGATGTGATTTCTCATAGGATACTTATTTGTGGGCTCCAAGTTTCTTTTTTAGATGTTTTGGGTAACTTCTAAGTGGAATCCTTCACTTCGGTACTTGAAAATTTAAGATGTAAATATATTACCTAAACTTTGCTATGTACCTTGGAATGCTTCAGGGTACAAAAGTCGATGCTATATGAAGTTGAGATCTGAAACTCAAATCAGCTTCTTCCTAGCATATTCTGGATGCCACTGAAAGAAATTATGCATTAGATACAATGGCAGTTGGGCTCAGGTTGTTATGCTTCTATTGTTGTTACTATTATTAGTGAGCTGGAATGAATTTACTCATTATACATCAATTAAATAAAATAATTTTATGAAAATAATAAAAGATAAAATGATTTGATAAATTTGAAGAAAGTGGGAAAAAGGATGAAATAGTTATGTTAGTGAACAACAAAAATAATGATGCGTGGAAAAGGTTCAAGTTAACCTGTAATTTGATATTCATGAGGGGTTTATTCATCTTAGAGTCGGTTATGTCAGATGCAGGTGGGATCACAAAGGGTGTTGTAGTGTTGTGATGCAATTAGTTTTTCATGCTGGAATATGTTAGCAAGTGTTTTCTATGCTTGTCTGTATTTAGATGAAAGCTACTAGGTGGATTCAAGGGATGAGTTTAGTTTTTATGGCCCTATAAGTTGAATTAACAATGTTATTTGTGTAGATTGTTCTGTAAATTAAATAGGATAATACATGCTGATTGAGGGCATCTTTTTGTATGGTGCAATTTGTGCTGCCAAATTCTTTTGGGAGTAGTAGGTAATAACCTATAATAACCCTGTATTATCCTAGTCAATCATTTTGTTAAGTTGGCAGATTAAACAGATGCCTTCTTTTGAATGGTTGACAATTGACATTCCTTGATATTTTTATATTTCTGGGTGCTGGGACTGGTTCTTCAAAATATATAAACTATCTCAAGGGTTCTTCAAAAGATTTAAAATTATAAATCAAGAAATGTGTTCTTTACAAGATGGTGATATGGGATATTAAAATCCCATACATAGTAAATGTTCAAGTAGAGGACTTAAGGAGATGGGGTGTCATTAAGCTTGCCATTGTGACACAGCCCAAGATGGATCATTTGGAAACCATTCAATTATGCCATCAATTAAGAGATGTTCTTTTTGAAGGAATAATCAATGCAACATTTTGAACCCCATGAAAGCTTTTGGATCCTTTTGGAACTCTGGAACATTTGAGTGTGATAGGAAAAACAACTGTACTCTTTTGATCCTCATAAGGAAGTAGAGGTACCATGTTATCTTTTGCCGCTTTACATTTTAGAGATTGTACACAGATTAGTAGATAAAACTGGTTGAGTGCTTCATATTAGATGAGGGTGACCAAAAAGGAGAGATTGAATAATACATAGAAAATCCTAATGCATCTTAAAATTTTTTACTATGATTCTCCAACCTGATGACATCTATCAAATATCAATCATCTTCATTTCTAGTAATAAAATACTCTGGAAGAAAATACAATGTTACATTAAGACGTAATTGCTTACTGACCTATCTAAAATAAGTTAATAACTTACGCATACAATTCAACAAAATATATAGCAGTCAGTGTATGCAGATTAGTTCAGGAATGATGTTAGTCACGACCTAGGCAATGTCACCGTGTGCAGGTTGAGCAATGATGAAGATTACTCAGGTAGTATGGATCATAATTGGGAGAAAGGTTGACTAGTTTATGGCTGGTGAGGAAAAATTGTATAAAGGAAAAGGATATCCAGACCTTATCAAAATTGTTGTCAGAGAATTTTAAGACATAGCAACCACAAGAAGGGAGTTAATTCTTAATCAGTGGAACAAATTTGTGTATCAAGTAGAAGCATTTAGAATTGATTAACTCTCTCTCTCTCTCTCTCTCTCTCTCTCTCTTTCTATCCTTTTCTATTGTTGAGGGGTGGGGGGGTTAGCATCTGCATTTTACCTTTGCAAATGACCGTTTATTGTTTGACTTCAGGATGCTGCAGACAGGCACTTTGCCAGATGATGAATCATATAATTTGGTTATAGGTCTTCTGATTTTAGTGAATCAGATTGATTCTTCCTTAAAATATTTAGATTTGACCCTGAAATCGGGTTTCATGGTGTCATCGAGCATTTTTTCGGATTGTGTACGGAGCTGTGTTAATGCTGGGAGATTGGATGCATTGTCATCTATCATAGAGAAATGCAAGGTACAAACCAAGTTAGTTTGTTTAGTTTTAAGCTGAAAATGCTGATTGATGAAAATGCACTAGAATTTCATTGTTCTTGATTAGGATAGTCTTCTGTTTCACTGGATTTTAGACTGCCATGGTGAATTGGGCTGGCATCATCCTTTCACCAAACTAGTCGTCTTCAAATCAACTTTCAATCTGTTATCAGCTACATTATTGCTGATACTGACTTTTTTTCTGTTTGCTGATCTTACAGATGACAGACCAAAACAAAGCCTTATGCCCTGGTTGGAACTTATGCAACTACATTGCTGATGTTGCATTGCAAGCAGATAATAGCAAATTGGCGTACTTCTCCTTGGAATTTCTGGCACGATGGATTGCTCGTGGTGAGAATGCTAGACCACCTGTTCTTCTTTCTGTGGATGAAGGGTTAGTCGTGTCAGCCCTTGGTACTGCTGGTAGAACATACGATTCTACCCTTCTAGATGCTTCTTGGTCAATTTTGCGGCGTTCCTTGCGTCAGAAAAGGGCCCCAAATCCAGAATCTTACCTTGCAAAGATATTTGCACATGTATCATTGGGAAATCTGCAACGTGCTTTTAGTACCCTCAATGAATTTGAAAATGCATATGGGAATTCTGGGGAAGTTGATCAGCAGCTTTTTTCTCCTTTTACTTCTTTATATCCACTGGTTCTTGCTTGCTGCAAAAATGGCTTCTCAACATTGGACTCGGTATGCTTGCAGTATATTAAATATTGTGTCATGCTTTCAGAACCTGGGCATGTCTTTAATCATAAGGAAGTTTTTGCCATGATGCACGTTGTCACCATGCTCCCTGCGTTATTCACTTGTAAATGCTAAATTTGGTAATGAAGGTAATGATGTCAAAGCTTAAATAATAAATACACACATATAATATCATAATAAAGAGTCGTACTGTTTTTAGTTGTGCCTTCAACATTACCACTGAGTTATGAGTCATATAATGTAACAATACCCAGAGGCAGAGTTGGAATATTTGTTCTTCACTGCAATAAATAAGCCTTGGTAACTTTACAACCACCCTAATTAATTTGTGTCTGGTTTAGGTCTTCTTTTGCGTTTTCATTGCTGTCTATAACACACTGTTGTTAAAGTTCTAGTGATTTTTATGTATTATTTTAACAACTTTTTTTTGTACCCAATTCATAATGTTTCTCATGTATCCAAATTCATGATTTGTTATTCTGCAATATTTCTGCAAAACCATCTTGGAATTATGATGCGTGTGCCCAAGTTTGTCGTTAATCGCTACATAGTTAATGTTGACTCCCAAGCTTGTCGCTAACCACTACATAGTCTACACTGACAGTTCTAGGAGTATTGTTGTTAAATTATGGTTCATTTACATTGTGTTTAATCAGTGAATTGGATCTTATTAGCTCTTTATGTCATGCAGTGTGAGATTATTATTGTGTTGGTCATAGATGAGTTTCTTCATTAACTCTATTGGTTAAAATCATTCAGGTGTATTTTCAATTGGAGAATTTGAGCCGTGCAGATCCCCCTTACAAGTCTGTTTCTGCTCTCAACTGTGTGATATTAGGTTGTGCAAACAATTGGGATCTTGACCGGGCGTATGAGACTTTTGAGGCCATCACTGAAAAGATGGGATTAACACCTGATATACATTCTTATAATGCTTTAATGCGTGCATTTGGAAAGCTCAAGAAGGTTAGGATCTCTAAGTTCTTTCTAAATACATTTTCGATATTTTAATTTGTTGAAATGTTTGTCCCTGAAAATTTCAATATTTACTGTGGCAGACAGCTGAAGCTTCGAAAGTCTTTGAGCATTTAGTAAGCTTAGGTGTTAAACCAAATGCAACAACATATTCATTGCTTGTTGATGCACATCTTGTCAATCGAGATCCAAAAGCTGCTTTAGCTGTAACTGATGAAATGGTACAATGTCTCGTTGAGTATTCAGTTGGCTTGTCAAATATTGTGTTGGTCTCTTTTTTCACAAATGAACTAATGTTTTGGGATGATTGCTTATTGGACAGGTTGAGGCAGGATTTACACCTACTAAAGAGATGTTGAAAAAGGTGCGAAGACGCTGCTCTCGAGAATCAGATTTTGATAATGATGAGCATGTACAGTCTATAGCTCAAAAGTTCAAGATCCGAATGGGTGGTGAATTTCGTAGAGAGATGCTATACAACCTGGAGTACAGCACTGATTATTAGAAAGAGGTAGCTCTCCTAGTATCACTTCTAAGCTCATGAGTCCATCATTTGAACAACCATACCCCCCCCTCCCCCCTCCCCCTCTTCCTTTTTACTTTGCCATTTTTTCTCTTTTTCTTTGATCTGGTGGCTACAAAAATCAACCGACATCATCAGTCTTCGGAGATCAAGAACATTGTTTGACAATACAACAGCCAGCCATCTCAGCCACAGTTAACTCCGACATGCTATCACCCAGCAGTTTCATTTTCCTCCACTGAATCTGATCATTGTGTTGTTGCATTTAACATCGGATACTCCAGTCATATCTAAAAGCCAATAAGAGCAAGGTGAACAACCATCATTTAGCTCTTTATATGTCATAATGGTATTTGTTTTCAGCTAGCCAGCTTTTCTTGCTACTTTGCTGTGATTGCTGCTTGGTTTTTGGATTCCATTGAATATCAGGTCTTCAATCAAATTGGGAAATTATAATATTATTTTTTTTAATTTTACCAGGCTGCTCCATCTGTTAACCGGCTGCCGGTGAAATGCAACCATCCCAGTCTGTACATTACTTATTTGTAAGCAATTTTGACCAATATTTGTAGAGAAATGTATAGGATCGTGAACAAATTTAATCGGTTTGTTTCCCTTTAATTATTACCCAGCCTCCGGAGTTGTGTTGAGCTTTTATTTAGTAGTTTATCTGGGCCATTTGGATGAAACCAGATGCTAGGATTTCAGAATAAAGACAATGTTCTCAAGATCAGAAGGAATCATTTGCTTAACAATTCTGGGGTGCTTCACCTCTTGTTACTACTGATACTCTGGGTTTGTCCATCTATCTAAAAAATGTTTTTTTGCTGGAAATTTTTTCCTGCATTGTGTATTACTGCCCTGAGATATGGACTAAACTTTGTATGAATATATAGTCCTTCAAAATCTTAATGGTGTCCCTCTTCTGAAGCAGAGTTCCCATCTGTTGGCTTTTGCGTTGTTCAGCAATTTAGAACTACTAAATTTTGTCGTCGGTATTAGACGCTAGATCCATTTGAATCTTATCATTTCAGCGTATCAATGCAATCCAGCTGAAACTCACACCAGAGAAAAGTGATGAATATTTGTTTAAGTTGGATTCTATTATATTAAATTACTCCATAAACATATCAAAGTTCACATTTTGGAACAAATGGTATCTTGCAGCCATTTCACTTATGAGCTTAACCTTCAACGAAACATGAGAAAGCCAATTAAAGCAGTAAGCCAGAGCAGAACGCATGGCCAGTGTGACATAAATGGATGCGACTCTTGTGATGAATTCTGGGGTAATTCACCCATCTAAGGTGAGCTGTTTGAGCAATATGAGGTTTAACTTACCATCCAATGAGATACAACTATTGAACCTTGGTTTGCTCTGGTACTGCTTTTCTTTTTTGTTGGTTCATGAAATATGTTTGAAGGGCTAAGATTGAACAAACCAGCTGGGTGGTATCTCATATTTTATCGGAGATGCTAATTATAAGTAGAGTTCTATTGTTTTCTTGATGGAAAAGAAGATTCTATTGTAAATAGACGAAGATCAGACCCAAGACTCTTCTCTGTCTACAGTAATAGATGGATCTAATAAATTTCAACACGTAACTGCAATGCTTTCCTTCTTTTTTAATCTTGTATTCAACTCTAGCGTAATGTTTTTGTTATTCATACTCATCCGCCATTTCTCCTCTCTTTCTCAATCGCACATTTGATTTCCTCACTAAAAAAAAAGCTCAGATGGCAAGTCAATCTCAAACTTTTTCATATAAGAACAAAAAAAAGAAAAGAAAAGATTCTTATGATATCTACATGAGGAGTTTTTTTTTGAATTTTTCTATTTTTTTTTAAAGAGAGAAACAAATGGGAGAGGAAGGAACGGATACCATTAAAAAAAAAAATCATATAACACGGCATCCCAATCTCACATGTATTTTTACTCAAGAAAATTTTCAAAAACAAGTGGCAAATAAAAAAAAAGTGAGACGATATATGGATAAGAAAGCGGATAAGAGTGGCACACTGGAGAAACTGATTGATCTTTTAGAAACTTTCACTCTTAAAACTGAACCAGCTAAACAAATTAGCAACTCAATAGCTTTCTTTGCTCCTCTTTAGTGGAAGGGTGAAGATTGGATTTAGTACGCCTTGCGAAAAATAAACAAGGACGCCGAAACAAATCCTTGAAACCTTCTGTCTGCATTGCTTATTCTAGGGGCAACATCTAAAAAGCCATACTTCAGAATAATCTGATGAAATATTTATGAAACACTTTGGAATATTAAATCCAATGAATTGATAAATGAAACATTACTTGTGATTGTGATGTTGCAATCACATTGATGGAATATCCTAGAATGTACAATATTGTTTCTAAAGCTTCGATCAATTCATTCATGGCTCTTCTCCTCCTATCCCTGGTGATCATAAATGCCTCCAAGATCCACTAACCCCACGTCCCTCAACTAGTTTCCACCTTAAACATGACCACTCACTCTCACGGGAAAACTAGTGCAAGAACATATCATCGAGCCTTGGCACCTCCACCCCACCCCATCATCCTACCGGTGGCCTCCAATGCCCTCCTAACCTTCACCATCCCTTACTAACCCTCTTCCATAGATGACCATGTGAGGACCGTGCGGGCATGTATTTAGTCCCACATTAGTTATTCACTAGGTAAATCTTGGGTACTTATATAGAATCAAGGAACTCCAATAATATGTTCTAGCTTACCTTTTTGAGAGAGGTCCTGGTTGTCACAAATTGTATCAGAGTAGTTGTGACAAATTGTATCAGAGCGGACCCAGCCCATAATCTATGTGGAGTAGGAGACACTGCAATACGGATCCATTAGGGCTAACCACGGGCCGAACGTTGTGCTTGTAGTTAGATTTGAAGGGATTTGAACCCTTAATTTATTCGCTGGGTAAATCTTGGGTACTTATACAAGATCAAGAAACCTAAATAATACTTTTCGGCTATAACCATTTTGGATGAGGTTCTGTATTGTTACAAACCCTGTAGTAGCATAATATAAAATGTGCATGACAGGCTCAGCCCCTCTGTTTATCATCACCTGGGAAACTTCAGTTGCCACCCTTGCTTTTCTTATCCTCAACAAACCCTCTGTTAAATCTCTTTAAACTCTCCAGAAACTCTATATTCCTCTAACCAAAAGCCCATAAATCAAATTAGCCCTCTCCGCCAATTTTACCGGACGACATATAACCACTCGAAATCCTCCCTTCTTTGCAAATTTGAGTGATCACCACCCTATAACAAAGCACATTGCAATGCAGATTCTTTTGGAGTTGATTGTCGGTTGATCATAGTGTTTATAATTGAATTGATTGAATTTAGAGCTTTAGCTTAGCAAAGATGTTAAGGCTTAAACTAAGTAGCATATGAAGACCCGAGTGGGTATGTCTTTAGTCTCATATCAGCTCAACATGGAATATGATCTCGAATACTTAAGTAAAGCCAAGAAATTCAAATAATACTTTTTAGCTAATTTTTTTTAACGTGATTATAAAATGTCATAATTTTACATCCAATTCAAGCCCCTATCATCTTGTTCTGAAGCTTGGATGCATCTACCGAGTTCTCAGCTTCTCAGAACCCAACCACCAGAAACCTAGCGATAGCCTCACTCGGCGTAATAAAATGCCCAACTTTGGCAGCATCAGGTAACCTCCCTTTTTGCTAAGAGTTTCATCAATGTGATTCAGAATCTCGACATTGTAGAGGGAATTGTTGTCCTAGGAGTGCATGAGCTGCAAGAGCTCGGTGCACTTTTGATCTCTTGGGTTAGGCGAGGGAGCGGGTGATGAGGCAAAGATTATGGGGATAACAAGGCAAGCGGAGAGCATGTCATGAAGGAAGGATCAAAAGAGGAGGATGTTACAGGCCTTACTAAGGATGTCGAGGAGCTGTGACATGGGCGAGGGAGGAGTAGCAGCGGCGAAAGAAGAGGTTGGAAGCGGCGGGTGGCCTTCCAGGAGAGGGGTAACTTGTGCAAAGGAAGAGCTTGTGGAAGGAGGAAGGCGGAGTTTTTGGAGGTGAGAGCGGAGTTTTGGGTCGGGGGCGTCTTTCTATTGGTCGGGGATGATGTAAAGGCAAACGAGAAGGCAGTGTCAATGGGAAGGTGCGAAAGGGGGGTTGTTGGAGGTGGAGAGTTCGAAAATAGAGGGTGAGGAGGAAATCATGGGCCAAGCCGCAGGCCTATTCTTGAATATTTTTAGGCTCAAGCCTAGCCCATGATCTACTCTAGTTGTACATAAATAGCTATTCAGATTAAAAAATAGCAAAAAATAAATAAAGCAAATAAAATGTAAATAGTAGAGATGCAGGGGATCCAACCTTGTATATCCCCAACAATGGCAGGGGTTCGGTTATTTTATTAGATTACAAAACGCAAAGGAAAAATAAAAAGCAAATAAAAGGAAGATAGTGGAGATGCAAGGGTTCGAACCCTACAAAGGGATTAAAACATAGCTGCATGCAGAGCAAGCGCTCTACCATTTGAGCTACATCCCCAAGGTTAGTAGTGGGCAAGTTGCCCAAATAAAACAATAGGAAAAGAAAAAAAATAAAAGGCAAATAAAACAAAAATAATGGAGATGCAAGGATCGAACCCTGTACCTCTACCATTTGAGCTGCATCCCCGTGCAACAATGCTAAATATTACTGGTCTCTAATGTTGCTTTGTTCCTTCTCCCCTATTACAAGTCTAATAGAAAATTGATCTAACCTTAGTTGTGGCAACAGTTTTTAAGTTTGGGTCATGTATTGATCAGAGCCTTTTTTTTTAAATAGCAGAATGCTTTCTAAACCTCATTATATCAATTATGCTGAGATCGAGATGAACATAGATCTCAGATTTATCTCAGCCAATATCATAAATTAAGAATTATGAAGTGAATTATGAGGGTTCGAAGAAGGCCCGTCGTCTTCTGCCACCAAAATACTTCATGTTGCCATAAGAGAGAGTGATGCATAGCCAGCTTCTGTCGGAGGTCGACTATCTCCCCCTCTGATAAGGCACCACTACTATCTTCCCTCTTCTGAAGATCGGCAATAGATGCTTCCACCACCTCCGGGCATCAAAAAATATCACCCACCACCTCTCGTTTCCATCTTTGCAGCCTCTGCTTGGTGAGCTCTAGTTTCTGGGTGATCCTCCGTATAGCATCCCCTTACACCAAAGCCTCCCACACCCCCTGGACGATGTCCTAGGATTGAGGATACGACAATCACATCTTCTTAAACCAGAACGAGCTATGATGACAGGTGCTCAAGACTGTGCTAATCAAAATAGCGCAAGTCTTCACTCCTCTCCCGGATGATCTGCCTTTTCTTCTTTATTTGTCCTCTTTTCTCTTTCTCTCTCTCTCTCATGTTCTATTTTTCCTCCCTTTATTTTGTACTGATTTCCTTTTTAATGGAACTTGTGGTGGTCTTTTGCAACATTTTGCTCAAAAAAAGACTATTCTCGTAGGAGTATTAAACTGGAAAGGTGGCATTTGTAACTTAAGGAACATATAGAAAAGATAATAAAATTGCAGTTTCCAAGGCTGCCAAACATTATAATTTTATGCTTATATAGTCTATAGTTGTATTTCTCACTTATATTGTTTGAGCTTGACAAAAATATTACTATCGTTTCTTAAATCTCCGACAAGGTATGGTAAAGTTTATATGTACTATTATTCAAGTCTGATCCAACCAAAATCCAACTCAACCTGACCCATTGTTATCCTCTTTCCCTCGAACAGCCTAATGACGAGCTTGGCTAAAATATGCTTAGAACTGTAAAAATAAAACCTTAGAACATCAAGGCCCATCTAGCATTCCCTTTCATCAGCCCTCTTGAAATCTTGTTTCTTTTGGAAGAAAGTTGGTTCCGCCGGCCAGCAAACACATAAATTTGTCACACAGCATCCTATATAGCACTTGAGGCTCATCTTAATAGTCACATCTCTCCACTTATTTGTCGGATATTTTACGTTCAATGCTCGGGCAGTGCATTCAGAAAAATTTAGACCTAGATAATTAAATCCAAGTTGGTCCACCCTTTTGTCTCTCAAGCAAAAATAAAATAAAATAAAATAAAATTTAAACAAAAAGTACAAATGCATGGCAATCTATTTGTCGGAGATGGCATAAGAGGATTGGTGTAACTCATAAAAATTAGTACGATACCTTTAAGATGGTTGAATAATGAGCTAACAATCCAGCATTGGTAAGTCCAATAAACTTTTATGGGGAGCTCGGATAATTGGCACCATGACTATAAGAACCATACACCAGACACATTTAGGACTAGTTTAGGCTGGGCCCAAACCAAATTTGGGCCAGGCCCAAACTGAACCATGATCATTGCAAAGACATCCGGCTGAAAGTTAGGCTTCAAAGTTGGCCAAGGTTTGCATTTTTCTCCCTTTCCAGTTAGGTTGAGTTAGAACTGAATTTGTTCTACTTCCTCATTCAAAATTGTTGGCTACTTTGTTTCCCACGCCGAAGAGAAGACTATATCGAGCTTCGGAGACTTTGAAGATCTTTGAAGGATTACAAGCCTATGCCAAGGAATTATGTAGGCTTGCAGCATGAATCGATTACTTGCATCCCAGAAGCTACTTGACATGCTGTCATATGGGATATTTTGTTCTTTTAGCTGAAGCATTTCCACAAGTAGAGTAAGTAACAACATGCAACAAAACAAGCCCTGTAGATTGTCAACAATTTCATCGCCAAGTGGTACACATTCAGCTATGATATATAGTAATACAAGTGTTGCTTTCATGGGAGCACCTTGCCCACTTTCATTAAAACATTGATCCTTAAGACGTTAAACAATTGCTCCACACTTTTAAAATGGGAAACCCAAGCACTTAAAAACATTAGTTTGGGAATATAATGGTATAAAGGCTGGTCAAGTAGACCCCTGACAAGAAACCTCTACAAGTCAGCTCAAAAGAATATCTTTCACTCCCTTCCATGTGTCGTCACCTTTCAATCTCTTGCCGGCACTTTATACCCTCATCATTTTTTTTAACGTAATCTCCAATCAAAATCATTTCCATGATTTGAAATACCCCTTTCTTCAACCTTATGATTGACATGTACTTCTTTAGAAAGCGATTTGGGTCAACTCAAAGCCTTTTAAAACTGTTTGAAAGAGAAAAGGAAAAGGAGTGAGAAGTGCGTACTTTGAAATACTGGTCCATCTGTCATTAGTTTAAGGTGGCAAGTGCACATTTTAATGAAGAAAAAGGAGCAGTATCCAACTATATTCTTGGAGTACTCGGTTCCTCAGTCCCCAATCCACTGTCCCCCACATTCTCTCTCACATCTCATTGGCATGTGACTTCAGTGTCCACAGTTACCCTTTTCCAGCTCAACAGGAGCCGGTAAGGTCAGAGAATATAACTGATGACACGTAATCTAATGATGTTTCTCTTTTGGATATCTAGTACTGAACGACAAAGATCTTAGCCTTATTGTACTGAGGCCACGTGTTATGACTCCTCCATGTACGCACTCTTCTTTTAAGGTTAGGATATGAACATTCCAATAGGAAAGATGTGATGGGAATGGAGCCATCTTAGCGAGGTGACGTGATAAAAATAAATGCTTGCACCCACAGGTGAAGAAGAATTTTTGCCTCCTTTCCTTCTTTTGTCAGCTACGAGGTTTGGGGCCAGCTTTGGACGGCGAACCCTGCACTCCTGCAGTGTCGAGAAGAATGGAAGTGGCTCGGATGTCTGCTTTCAAATAATATATACTACTTTATACGCTATAATGTCTTACTCTGATTCTAGATATATCATAAAACCAAAAACCAGGCTCTGTAGGGACGTAAAACCAGCTGTGAGCAACATGTGTACACCATTTTCTTTAGGCATGGCTGAAAAAAAATCAGTAACCTACCTCTAGGATAATTAATTTGGGCGCTAGCAAAGTGCCCATCAAGTGGTTGATGAGGTTCTGGATATAAAGGTAACACAAGATTTTGGCAAGAGTAGCAAAAATCCTTGTGGCAATTAGCTAATAGAAAATATAAGCCAATGCAAAGTCGTCGGAGCTGGATATTTATATCGCATGTGTATGTGCATCCACGTGTTTCAATTATAATAAAAAATTAGGTTTGGGTTGAAATGATAAACATGATAAAGCCTCGATGCTTAACCTAAAGTTGTTTATCCTATTTTATGATAAACGATTGTATAGGTATTCTATTTTTAGCATAGGGTCAAGATATTTGCGAACTGCAACAATCCAACACAGAGAGGACAAACTTATAGGCTGTAATAACAATTCGTTCTATGCAAGTCAAAAATGATAGCAAGGAAAGCAAAATAATTTTAATCAAGATTTTGTCATATATGAAGTCAAGAAAGAGTATTGAAACAACAACAAAAGAAGAAGAAGAAGAAGATTGATCTAAAAAGCATAGAGAACCATACTCAAAAGATTTTACTATACATTGTAATTTTATGGTGTATGTGTAGTTGAAAAGTTACTGAAAAAAACTAGAATATTCCGGTAAAGAAGCAAGGGTAAAGCCTCATGACGCTTAAAATACAAGCTTCTCTAGAAGGTTTGGATAAGAGCTAGGCATCTTGCTTTGCTGGAGTTTGTATGATAAATACTATATAGATAGCAAAGAGTTTAGTTTGAGGTTATATATATATATATTTGTGTATGTGTGTATATGTATATGTGTGTATATATATATATATATATATATATATATATATATATATATATATATATATATATATATATATATATATATATATATATATATATATATATATATATATATATATATATATAACATTTTCTATTAGATATTCACTGGATATATAATCTAGTTTTTAACACCATAGATTAAATATTGCTTTAATTTGCTTATCTAGTTTAATTGTGTCATGATTTATCATGTTCTTTGCATAAAATATTCCTCCCAACATCTTTTTCTTCAGGGCAGGGGGGAGGGAGTTAAATATCCCAGGATAATTATTGAAGGCATCGTAAGGTTGTGGAGTAGTTTGTAGATGGAACATCATTTCACACTAGCATAATATACTTGAAGCAATTGATATCCTCCTTTGTTTAAAAAAGGTCCTAGGCTCAAATATTCTTGGGTTAATATCTATGAGTTCCCGATCATTTTGAAGGTTTTTGTGTGTTTCTTTTATAAACTTGATAAGTTAATATAGAAATTTATGCATGCAATAATTAAACTATGATAAATGAAGTGCCAGCATCATGCAATAATCAAACTATGATAGATGAAGTGCCATAATCAGGCTTTTGTCTAAAACATGCAATTACATTTGAGATATCTAACATTGAGATGAACTTATGGATAATAAATAGTTTTTAAGTAGAGGATATTCAACTTATTGCTTGAGGTAAAAACTAATGACTCAATAGCTAGTCTGACATATTTAATAAAAATCTCACATAATTCTTAGAGAATTTTTCTCTTAAAAGTCTAAGTATACTAATCAAATCCCCTAAATAATAAAAAATATTTTAGTTTAATTGAGAAATAGTGGCCATCCATGATATCCCATGTGCATCGCAAATGCCTTATAGTAGTCTTTCATGGAGTAGAAAATGAATCGGTCAATAATTAAAAATCTAAAGGAAAAAAACTGAGTTCAACCTAACATATGGGCAGTGCGATTTAATTCATGTAGTATTCTGTTATTTAGAGGTAAACTATCTCTTTTCTTTTAGTTATTTTGATATGATTTCTAATATCCAATTGATAAATGTATCATATTTATATTTATATAAAAAAAGATATGAATTTTATTTAGTCTTATATAGCTGCCATTAACTTTAATGAGAAATAAATAAATATATTTTTAACTTAATTTATTTTTTATACAATGATATCTTTGATGCGGTAATTCATAAAATTTATCTGTCTAATTTATATTAATATTTATATTTGTACTATCACTTTTCAAATTTCAATCAATATTTATATTTATTAGCTAAAAATAGATATAAATATGAATATTGTTGGTATCCAGTGATGATTAAATCCATTTTCAACCTTTTACTCACCACCGTTCCGGTAAAAATAGTAGAAGTTATCAGCGGATACAAAAAACCAATTAAGAAACAAGTAAAGTGGTAAGAGAAAAGGAGTCAGAAAAACCTTGACTTCAACAGTAGTTCCACTTTCCGGTTCACTGACCGGTTTGAACGGAACCGGTACTGAAGGGCTCGCCTCCCAATGGTAGTACGGCACTGTCATCCATCCAACCTATCCTCCCCTAACGTCCGTTACGAACTCCGTCTCCCCAAACCAAACCGTCAACGCCGAAAGAAGCCTCTCGTAAAAAAACCCCACACCACGATGTGAGTCCTGCACAGGTCCCATAAACGTATATAACCGATTCCCGAAATCAAATTACGGAAACCATCAATTGGACGGTCCAGATTTACGGATGGCTAAGCAATTATGGTGTCCAGCGGAAGATGGAGACCTTTTTGTCTTTTCTGCTCGCAACCATTTCCCCCGTTCGAGGCTCCGCGCAAGATTCCTCTGCGCGACATGTCACCTACCATCAGCAACGCCTCGAAATTCGGAAGTACAAATCTCGGAGCTTTAATGAGCGGCAGATTCTCTTCCCGCATAGAAAATTCGATGGGTTCCTTCGTTGAGGGTACGACGATCGGAGAGCCCGGGGAACACGGAACGGACGGTGGAGATTGGGGGAACATCGGATCCTTTTCCCGATATAAGTAAAGAAGATAAAAATGGTTCCCCGGTTCTATTCCGAGCCTGGACGGCTCGGGGGTCGGAGCCTCCCGGTTCGGACCGAGGCCGGGCGTCTCCCCCTCAGTACGTTGAAATGTTCGCACGATGCCTCTACTTTATCTTTGCCACCCCGCACGGTCCGAGAAACCAAACCCCCTTCCCCTCCCCCCCTCCCCTCTCTCTCTCTCTTTCTCCTAGCTCGTAGCGTATCGCAGCTTCGAAGGCCATCGCCCTCCTGCCTCTGGAACCCTAACCCTAGCCGGGAGAACTAACGAAATCCTAGCCCTAGATTGAAGGAACCCCGATTCGATCGCCATTCACGGAGAGATCTCCGCCCATCCGAGTAAGTCCCGCTCTGTTGTTCTGCAAATCCCCCAATTTTCGCCCCCCGGATCGCCCGCCCCCGTCGCCGGGCGATCAATCTAGGGCTTTCGCCTCGTGTGCTTGCTAGATTCTCTGTTTTAGTTCGTTTTGCTGTCTCGTTTTGCTTACGCATCCGAATAGGGCGGGGAAATTGGGAATCTTGAGCGTCTGGGCTGGATTTGGTCCGGGGTTGTTGGGAGGGAGCTTGGAGTTTTGCTTCGTGGGGCTCGGTTGGAGGTTGGAGTAGTGGTGGGGTGGGGTTTTGGGGTGTGGGGAGTGGGCTGCGCACGGAGTATCTGTTCTAGGGTTTGTGGGATTTTGCCCGTTTGTACCTTTGCGCGGTGTTGTTCAAATGGGAGGGGGGGAAGGGAGTTTCTTTTTGCGTCTTCGATGGTTAGATATGCCCGAGATTTTGATGCTTCGGGGTTGATACACTAGGAGGAGCGTATATATTTGGGTCTTAGACTTTTTGCATGCGAATTGGTTTGGAAATTAGTAGCAGCTAAAGATCATGTGTGCGGCTTTTGGAGCCCGGGGTTTGAGATTGATTTAAGAGTGTGGATGAGAGGTTGGACTTCTACTTACCTTATAATGCTGTTCTTTCTTTTTAAGGATTTGGATAGCTCGTTTTGAGCTTGACTTGTTACTGAAATAAACTGTTCTGGTGCGGGGGGACATGATTCCTGACGATGGTGTCTTGTTAGAGTACGCATCATAAGTGGGCAGATGAAGCGTTCATGAAATGGTATCAGGAGCAGACGTATATAAATTTGGAAACTTAAATATCTTGATTGAGTTAGATTCTTTGGGTTCTGGGGCTATCCTATTTGTCAAAATTTTGTCTTTCAGCTTTATTTCCCACTAACTCACCTCATAACTTATGGCTTGTCCTCTACTTGTATTAATTGGTGACCTGCATTGTGAAACCAACGAATGCTTGATATTATTTATTAGGTACTTTAAACTGCATCTCCTCCGCCAAATAAATTTCGTACTAGCATTTCAGCAGTTAGTCTTACGCAAAATTATCTTAAAAACTCTGTGCCAAGTCCATTTACCATCTTCAAAGGTTTCATGGGTAGCTCAAAACCAGATCTCAAGAGCAGAAACTTAGAACACAAACTCACACTCTTCCTGCAAAGATCAGCAACCTGAGAAGAGAACTCTTGTTATGAGCCTGTAGGACCCTTTTTACACAAAAGTTATAGATTTTGTGTTTAAGAATGGAACAGTATGCTGTTTGCTAGACTTCCTCATTCCATTGTATTTTTTAGTAATGGATTAAAGGGTTTGATATTCATTTCTTTTTAAAACTAAAATATAGACAGATAAATCTTTCTGACCAATTAACGTGCTCTGTTTTTCCCCATAGATTCATACTACCTCCTATCTGTGTGCCACTTTATTGCCCGAGTACCTTTTTTTTACCTTTTAGATTAGATCATCGTGGTGATCACTTTGTGTATGTCTTGTGACAACTTTTCTTATGGTTATCATTTTTTCTGTAAATGTTGAATAAATATCCTGTGTTGAGAAGAAAGTGCCAAATTATTTAAGCCATCCAATATTAAATGATCGTTTGTTCTAAGTTTAAACCATTACAAGCCACCTCCTACTTAGATCTTGCTTTTTAGTTGTATTCTATGATTTAACTTGCACTCACATGAGAATTGTTGATATGTTGTAAGTAAATGCTGGATATCAAGGGACAATGTTAAGTTTGTCTAAGTGTCATTCTGTCTTTTTTTTTCTGCTTGTACTTTTCGTGATGCAGCTACATGAAAAGTATGGTGACATCATAATTCCCATTTCTTGACTTGTTATCATGGATTCTTTATTTCTGCTTTCATCTGCCATAATTAACTGGTCACCACATCATTTTTGCCCCACATACTTTTGCTCAATGCAATTTTATTGATCATTAATTTATCTCAAATCATTCTGTTCATATTGTTTCACAGAGTTGACATCCTAGGGGTGGACTTGAGCAGGGAAGTATCTGCTAGCAGGACATCACCTGTCATATAATGCATCCATAATTTGTGGAAAATTTGTGTTTATAAGGTTTGTTTGGTGGAGGCTGGACTCTCTATGCCTGGGAATGAATTTACTGAAGAGGTCCACTACTTTGTTAAGGAAGACAACGCATCCCAGCATCATCCATCTGAAATTGGAAATGGAAGTTGGCCGAATTTCAATAGTAATTCACGGGCTGGAATTCAAAGCCAGAGTGTAATACCTCTGAATGTTAATTCAAGAAATTCCACTGTTCAGTCTATAGGTATGTGCCTATTAATTGTTCTCTTGAATTTGTCCTCCTTAGAATCAGATTCAGCATCCAATTGTTGCAGCTCTTAAACTTCAGTGACATTGCAGCCATATGGCATCTTGATGTTTTTTTAGTAAGTAGGCCATCTTTGATACAGTCTTAATTGTATGTACCTGTGTTTTCTCATGGGCTGTCTTTAAAATGAGTGGAAGAGGAGAAATAAATAAATATTTCGCCCCTCCACAAAACATTCATGTTTAGTGGTTACAAAACCCATTTCTTCATATTGTTGTAAAATATATTTTTTTGTTTGGTTTTTTTTATCTTCAGATTCTGATAGGGCAAATATCAGGCTAACTTCTCAATTGTCTTTTGGTGTGAATATCACTCAGATAAATCCAATTCCAGATTTTGGTAACAGTCAACCTGGAAACCAACAGTTAGATTTGAAAGGATTTATGCATGGTTCTCAAGATATTCAAACAAGGCCCAACCAGGCAGAGTTTGTAGAGGATAATTCTTTTTCTGATAGGCACAATACTGCATTTAGAGGCGTAGCTACTTTTAGTGCACAGCAGGGTAATGCTCCTCTACACAGTTCGGGTCTTATAAGAAATTCAGAAACACCAGAGGTTGCCCAGGCTCCTGTTAATTTTGACTTTTGTAATAGTCAACAGCAGCTCATTAGGAGCCGCCACCTTGGAACATCACAACCTCATCTAAGGCAGCAGCTGGGTTTTAACAACATGCAGTTATGGCAACAGCAATTGATGTACAAGCAGCTACAAGAGCTTCAGAGACAGCAGCAACTTCAGCAGCTGGATCAAGGGGAAAGGCAGCAGAATCCACTTAGCCAGTTATCTGCTGCTGCGAAGCCAGCAGCGACCAATCAATTTCCGGCTCTTGCTAACGAAATGCCCGTCAATGATGCATCTAACTATGTGTGGTCAAATAACTTTGTGGGAGGTGAGTCCAAAATGCCTAGCAATTCTCAGATGTTTGTTGCTGGTAACATGAACTGGATACAACCCAGTGGCTCTCCTGCCATGCAAAATTTGACAAATGGTAGGATGTTTCCAAATGACCAAGGCCAAGCAATGCAGACCATGGGGTTTGTTCCACAGAAGCTTGACCAGTCTCTGTATGGTATGCCAGTCTCCAGCAGCAGAGCACAGATGAATCAATATTCTCAGTTCCAAGGGATGCCTAGTGATAGCACTGATGTGATGACTAAGGCAGGTGGGATCCAAGCAGAAAAGGTGTCAATTCATTCAGATCCGCTTAATTCTTTTCAAAGTAGTCGGGGTATTCCTGAACAAGCTTGTTTGCAGGATAATATTTCAATTTCTACACACAGCTTTCAGGAAAAACGTTTGTTTGGGAATGCTTCAGTGCAGAGGGTAAGTAGTGGTGCTGCATCAGGCAATCTTCAGCAAATGAATCATTTGCAGCGCGGTGTTCAGCTTCAGAATTTTCAAGGTACTCAGGAGCAAGCTGATTTGTCTGGTAACTTGCAGGAAAAACCAGCACAAGTAGGACTTTCTTCTGATGAGGCTAGTCTAGATCCAACAGAACAGAAGCTCTTATTTGGTACTGATGATGATGACAACTGGGGATTTTCTTTTGGAAGGAATGTTAACTCTTGCACGGGAGGCTATCTGCATGGAAATTCTTCGGACAATGATTATATTGGTGCATTTTCATCTGTCCAGAGTGGCAGTTGGAGTGCCCTTATGCAGGAGGCTGTCCAAGTTTCCAGTAGTGAGAAGGGACTTCAGGAAGAATGGAGTGGCTTGAGTTTCCACAAAACAGAATCCTCTACTAGAAACCATTCAACCGTATCTAATGACAATGGGAAGCCGCAAGTAACATGGGATGACAATAACCTGCAGAGTGCACCTTATTTATCTTCAAGACCTTTGCCTTTGTTTAACAATGCTGATGCAAGCACAAGCCATTCTACTGCCCCTGGTTTTCAGCATTCATTTACATCAGCATATGAACAAAATGACAGGGGTACCAGCTGAAGCTTCTTCCCATGAGTCCTTTCAGCAGTCAACTAGAGAAACACAGGACAAACAGTCTCTTCATAACCACAATCAGAAGCAATTTCTGGAGGGTGTCCTCCATGCACAAATGCAAACAAATAATGGTGTTGGGACTGGGCAAACACTTGGGCAGCTGGAGAACAATTCATGTTATGCAACAGTGGAGTCCAAATCGCATAACATGCAGGGTGTCTGGACTCACCAACAAAACATGCCTTTGTTGAATACTACTAGTCAATCAAGTAACAAGCCAAATAGCTGGAACATCACAGATTCACTTGGTAACAATGATGACACTAAGTATGGTGAGAGCAATAACGCAAACAGAATCATGGATGTCGAAAGGTGTTATGATGGCAGTATGTGGAAGGTTGGTGGAAATCAAGTGACTCCGATGGGTGGACTGGAGCCAATGAAATCTGATATTAGTAGTCCCCAGATGCAAAGTGACACTTCTTTCACGGGCAGTGTAGCTGCTGTTATGAATTCGGGTACTTTGAGAGTGAATCAGGAAATGAATCAGCATCTAGTTAATAGACATCAGATTGATCGTGGAAAACATGTTGCCCTTGATTCCTTTATAAATTCTGCAAGTAATGTAAATGCGGAAGGAAACCAGTATAATAAAAGCAGCAGATCACAAGCGTGGGAATCAACCATAAATAACACCGGAAAAGAATTGGTCGAAACCTATGACAGCAAGCACGAGCATCCAAAAACAGTTTCCAATGAAGAATATATGTCAAACCATTTAAATTTTGGGCAGCATAGCAGTGGTGGAGGTGCTGCAAGAGAGAGCTCCTTGTTAACTGAAAATGACACCCGTGCTTTGGTTAGTGGCAGCCAAAAATCATTTAGTCACTCTGAGCAACGAACTCCTGGTTCCCACAGGCTTCAATATCACCAAATGGGAAGTATGGGGATCAATGTCCAACCTTCTATCCTTCAGTTGCAGGCATCATATCCTCAGGGTCTGCCTCAGTCAGTCATCCGAGGATCAAATCATGAGCAAAGATATATTGGGTACTCACAGTTTGCTGGCCCAGTTGTTTCGAACAATGTTATTGGTATGGCAAAGGTACTGATGCATTTTATGTGCGAGTTGATTTTATCACTGATGATACTTCGTCAAACCTCTTTATTTCAGGAGGTGTTAATGATACTTTTTCATTTACAGGGAAACTTTGCTAGTGTACAGAAAAATTCAAAAGGAGCCGAGGACATACAATCTAGAGCTACTGTACCTAGATATGACTCAACTGGATCTAATTCCTTCGGTGGATCAGCTGCTCTAAATTCCCAGAATAAAGGAATTGGTCAAACAAGGTAAGTGGTAGTAGCTAGAGATATTGCTACTTAACCCAATTACCTTGTTATGATCTTTTCACTTGAACCTCATTCCAGATGTCTACATGCATAAATCTTATTATTGACATTGAACAATGCTCCACTTGTTTTACTCTTTTGTTGCACATTCGATAAACGTACAATGGCCAGGAGAATGCTTCAGATCTCACTGATAATTTTATATGAAAACTTCCATTATGTCATTTGTACATGACTTAGCATCCTTTATGCTTTTCACTTATTGCATTTCCCAATATTTTGGGATAAGCAATTTATCATTGCCATGCATAATGATTAGAGCCCGTTTCTGGCTTTGGTATTGGCCATTCCTCACACTGCATATCTTTCTAAATGCAGTCAGGAAATGCTTGAGCTTCTTCACAAGGTGGACCAGTCAAGGGATGGCAAAGCTATTGCTGCATCTGATGTACCCGAAGCAGCTGCTTCTGATATCTGTGCTTCTCATCCTCAAGTTATTCAGTCTTCTGCCTCGCAAGGTTTTGGATTACGATTGGCCCCACCATCACAACGGCAGCCAGTTTCAAACCAGCCTTCTCAGACTTCCTTACGTGATTTTAGTAGTAGGCAACTTGACCATGTGAGAGGGACTAAGGATCGAACATGGTTAGCTTCTACAGCTTCAGTTCGACCTCTGCCTCATGAAGCATCTCAAATAGAAAATTGGGACACTAGGTGCAGTGTATCTGGACAGACATGCATGGAAACATCAACATCGTATAGTCAGGTCAACTCACCGGCAGCAGCTGCTTCAGATCTTTCTCAAACGGGAATTCAGTTCCAACAGCAGGAGCAGCAACACCACATATCTGGAGCATCTGGAAATAAAACAGTGGGGCAATCTGCAAATTTTTCTCTTGGCAATCAAGCTAATGTAAATTCATTTGCTAAAAATGTTCCTCTTCTTGGACAGCCACGTGAATCACATGACAGAGCTATGGCTGATCGATCTTTCCAGACATCAGTGCCTAATCTGGCTGGAAGAATTCCATCTTCCAGGCTTTCTTCCTCTGCTGATACTCATGCACCTGCTGCTTCATCATTTTATTCAGCACAGACAGATCATTCCCAACCAATGGATGCAGGCTTTTCTCGTACTAGAAGTTCAGGCCAGCCACTCCCTGTAGTAGAACCTGGATCAGGGTCACAACCTTCTACATCAGGGATGCCTCAGCAAGCTGGCTTCTCAAAAATGTCGCATCATGTATGGACAAATGTACCAGCTCAACATCTAGCTGGTGTCCAGCCTCACAATCTTACTTCTGCTATATTTCAGTCCATGAGTTTATCAAATAATAGGCATACTGGATTGTGGGGCCTGCAGAAGGTGGATGATCAAAAACATAGGGGAGAAAATGTTCCATCTGAGTCTGGTACATGTTATGTCAAATCACAACAAGCCACTGAAGGAGAGGAACATGCAGTCATGGATGGTTCCTTGCAACAAGTACCTTGCGAGAGGGTGGATGTTGCTACTAAGGCAGGCGATGTATCTCAAGGGCAAGAACCAACACAAAAGCATCTGTTAGAAGGAAGTTCTGCTGTTTCCATTTCATCCTTGGTCCGTCTGCATCAGCAAGATGCCAGCAAGGGAAAACATGGGCAGGACTCAGCACATAACCTACAGACAGTATGTGTTCCTCACGCAAATGCTGCTTCTTCTAGCAGTGATGTTGGGTTGCATGGGCGCACTTCAAAACCTTCAGAAGTTCAACAGCAAACTTACTCTCTACTGCATCAGATGCAAGCCATGAAGGGTGCTGATTCTGATCCAAGCAAGAGGGTTGGGAAAAGGCTTAAAGGGGCAGATTTTGGTTCTGATGCTTTACAGATGGACTGGAAAGCAGGTCAAGGCATTGTTTGTGGACAGAATGCGGTCTTCAGGGTTCCTGCAGATAATGAATTGGGTGCAGCTTCACACAGTTCCTTCTCATCAGATGTCAAAATGCTAAGCTTTGCTTCAAGGGATAATGAAGAGAGAAGTGCGAGCGCATGTTCCCAGCTCCCCGGTAGAGAAGCTTCTTCTCAGGATGTACGTGTTGTGGGATGTCATGATCTTCAAACTCACATGCACTCTCTTACTAAATGTTCTCCATCAGATTTAATAGGGGGAAGCGAGCGCCCACAGATTAGTCCTCAGATGGCTTCCTCCTGGTTTGAACAGTATGGAACCTACAAAAATGGTCAGATTCTTGCAATGTATGATGGCCAGAGGAGTGTGAAACCTGCCACGCAGCAGTATTATTTCCCAAAAGTTTCTGGGAGCATGGATAGTGGTACTGAAGTGGCTCAAAGAATGGATACAAGTCAGGTTGGCGATCTTGGGCGAAGCACATTAGCCACAACTGTAGCTGCCAGTGAATCTTCTCCTAGTTGCCTGCCTTCTAATGTCATGGACCATGATATGGTTCCAAGACTGAAGAAGCGTAAAAGTGCAACATCAGAGCTTCTACCATGGCATAAAGAGGTTGCACAAGGTTCACGAAGGCTGCAAACTATCAGGTGGTACTTTCCATCAGTGTCAACTTTGTCTGATAAGCACTACTACTTCTGTCTACTTTTTGGAACAGAAAAGGCAGATGCTTTATTGGAATGTTGGCGTACTTCATTTTCTTTTTTCCATTCTCGGGAGCAATGTGATTTCTTTGCGATCTTTCTAACAAACAAATTTTTTAAATTGTCTACAGCATGGCAGAGCTGCATTGGGCTCAAGCTTCTAATAGGTTAACTGAAAAGGTTTGTGAATTGTCCATTTTGATAGCTGTTAGTTCCTATTTTTGAATTGTATTCTTTACATGGCTTAGTTTTTGATTATAGGTGGAGGATGAAGCTGAAATGTTAGAGGATGGTTTGCCAGTGCCTCAACCAAGAAGAAGACTAATCCTTACAACTCAGCTAATGCAGCAGCTTCTTCCGGCCATACCTGCTGCAATTCTTAAAGCAGAGTCCCCTTCAGCTTATGAAAGTGTGACATACTGTGTTGCTAAATCAGCACTAGGAGATGCATGCAGCTTGATTGCTTCCTCAGGATGTGATTCTTGTGTGCAGTTAGACAAGGAAAAGATGTAAGGATGTCGATGCCCTTTAGAAAATGAACGAAGTAGTATGATTTCTAGATGCTAAATTGCTTTAGCTAACATGCGAAGTACGGATAATATGCTCGTTTTAACTGCTCTTTTATTTGAAGAAATGTCATATGGATGCATTTATTTTCTACAGAAACCTTTGACAAAACCATGGTCATTAAAGGCAGTTATGTTTTCCCCTAATTTTACAGGATATCTGAAAAACATAGGACTTCGGAGAAAGTGGGAGACAGCATTTACTCAAAAGTTGTAGAGAACTTTATTGGAAGATCGAAGAGGCTGGAAAGTGAATTCTTAAGGTATGAACAATTTTCAGTGGTTTCTTATGGAAAATTCTCTCTTTTCCTTCCTGCTGTCATGTTGATGTGCTTTGTTATGATTGTACTAATGACTCCTGTGCATATGCTACCACCTTCTTTTGTGACTAATATACGTAAATATGTGTTTGATTCAATCATTTACCTGGCTTCAGTTATTTGGAAGGTTAGTATTAGCTTTGCTGCTATGATATCTGTGTAATTAGATCAGTCTTCCTGTATTCGTCAGTCGAACATCAGTAAATCTCCATATATATGAGATCCTAGTATATTGTATTATAGACTCCTTGTGCATCTTTTTTCCTTTTTTTTGATGACTTGCACTTTGATCAATAATCAATATGCTATGACAATTTTTTTATCCTTTTGACAAAATTGCTTGTTAGTTGGTTATAATCAAATTTCCCTTTTAACATGGGTCTATGTTCTGTTCATTATGGACACTTACTGCTTGGTATGTACAGCTTGTACCCCCTGTAATGTATGTGGGTGACTAATTACCAGGGTGTGTGCCTGTACCTCAGTATTTTAAACCCCTTGTTGTCTGGTTTGGTGTTACATTTAATTATTAGAGAGCTTATTTTGTCTTTTTTTTAAGTCTTGCCCTGACTATGTTCCTGGGAGAAAAACATTTTCGATGCAATTTTCCCAAGCATGTGGGTATGATTCCATTTTCTTCTGAAAACTTAGGAAATTTTTTTTTAACTAGTATCAAGTACTTGGATAATTGTTTGTATTTCTTTTTGAAATGGTTTTTAAAATCTGAAAGTAGATTGCTTAAACCCAAATTCAAACTAGGCAAGTTTTGTTAAAGCCGATCTTTTGCTTATGTGAAGAGGGAGAAGCCTAATTTCTTAAAGCAATTTCAAGGATGACCAATTATGATGTTTATGGATGGTGGTGACAGAGAATATAATTAAAGTTTTGATTACATGATTTGAAGATGATTCAGAAGGATCTTTAGACTCGATGTGGACCACTTTGACTACTAGGAGAAGGGGTGATCAGGGTTTAAGAGCGAGATGCGCCGCATCGTGAAGCCGAGTCACAAACCAAACTTTCGAAGGCGATAACTTGGTTATACGATGCTTGATTAAAATAATTTTTTTTTTGAAATTAGGTAGTTTTTTAAGATGAATAACTTTGGGCCAACCTCCTAGGAGGTTGAATCGGGACAATTTTATCTTTTAGCTCTAAAACGGGCTGGTCGAACCGAAAGATTTTTTGGGTAAGACTTCGATTGGGCGTCGTTCTTTATCCGAAAAGAATCAGACGGAACAATAGAAGGTAGAGTTGATGTAGAGATTGAGATCTACTTCTTTAAGAAATTTAGCTTTTTTAGTATATTTTTAAATTTTAGTTTTTTCTAAAATATTTCTATTAGTCATATCTATTTTAGAATACCTAGTTTTATTTGAACTAGGAGAGAAATCCAACTCATTGTGAAAGGGGGATCTCGCTAGTATTATAAATAGGGGCTATATACCTAAATTTAGGTATGGGGATGATCAATAAAAGAAAAGAAGACTTAAGCTCTATTTCGAAATTCTTCCATCTTCTAGTTGAGCGAGTTGAAGGAGATTTTTCTTCTCTTCGATCAGATTAAGTTGGTATCAGAGCGTCGGTCCTCTACATTTGTGGGTCCTAGTTTATGGTCCAAATGTGCGAGTAATACAAGCAATCAGGAGAAGGTCTATTCGTGCTTCAAGTACATCGAAGGATAAAGGCGAATATGGCTGTTAGTTCTTTCTTGATGGATGATGAGATGAAGGGATGTCTCATACAACTAGAAGAGAAGATTGCCCAACTCACCAAAGTCCTCTCCAGATTGGCGATACCTTTAACACAAGCACCAATTTCTGTTGCAAAGCTATCTTTTACGTCTGTAAATGAAGATCTACAATTTAGCGAGGAGGATAAGCAACCTACATATATGAAAAGTCTTTCTTCAACTCTTTAAAGTTGAAGCTCAAATTGAGATTCCTGTATATGATGGGGTTGTTGATGCGGACAAACTAGATAACTAGTTAGACCAGAGATGTACCTTACTATTTATGGATACTTTAGTGTCCAAAAAGTAACTTTTGCCCATCTCAAGCTTTCTAGCCATGCTCTTATCTGGTAAAATTCGTATATGAGAAATAATGGTATAATTTAATCTGGAACAAATTCAAGAGTCTAATCAAGAAGCAGTTCTACCCAATAGGTCACAAGGATGATTAGTGTATTATGCGGCGGTACCTATGACAGAAGCATGATCAGTCTATCCAGGACTACACCGAGTTTCACAAAAAAGCAATTTCTTTTGCAATCTCCATCGATGATCATGCAATTCTCATAAAGTTTAAAACAATGAAGCCACCTTGAAGGTTGTGGGAATTGAGGAGAAGAATCGGCCTAGGGAAGGAAAGAAGGGCGACAAGTTCAGAAAAAATTGGTGGAATTCTAGGTCAGGAGGGGGAGCAAGGTACGAAGCACGTTAACACAACTCATATTAATTACTACAATCACTGTAACTTTCATGGACACATCAGAGAAAAGTGTTGGAAGCTTCACCCTGAGCTGTAGTCGAAGAGAAACATGTAGAAGGACGAGGATTCTAAGAAGGGAAAAGTGGTTCTCAATGCTGTAGAGGTTGAGGAGCTAATTGAGCTGGAGCAAGTAGACTTCAAATTGAGCTTGATGGCGAGGAAATCTAGGACAACTGAGACAAATTTAGAGGTGCAAGAGGAATTGAAGCAAAGCATCATCGAGGCTATTGTAGATCCTGAAAGCTAGAAGAACCTCGTCTCTATAAATCTAGTTCAGAAGTTGTGGTTGCAAACGAAGTCTCATCCACGTTCCTACCCTCTTTGTTGGATTCAGAAGGATGTCGAATTGAAGATCATCAAGCAGTGTACCTTTAAATTCGCCATAACTGAGGTATATTGACGAAGTAAGTTGTGAAGTAGTTACTTTGGATGTTTGCTAGATTATTTTTAGGAGCCCGTAGCTTTGGGATCGAGATGCAGTTTTCTACCGACGTCTGAAGAAGTATTATCTCGTAAAAGATGGAAAAGAGCTCATGATCAGTGACTCTAAAACACAAAGTAGCATTGACCTTGCAGCTGCTACCCAAGCGAAGTAACTTATTAATGCTTGAAACAAGTTTGTGATGATGGTACAAGAACCCGATACTACTTATGAGAGGCCAAGCTCTCGTTCCTTGGTTCCATTGACCAATCTACCGATATCAATATTGAGGAGTCGCCGTACTCATCATCGATGAGGAAGGACGGCAAGGAGTGTCCCTACCACGAAGTCCAGAGGCAGGAGCAAAGCAAGTGGTTCGCTGAGACTCGAGAGCAAAGAAGAACCAGACCAGAAACCATCTTCGAGCAAGCCAGGTGGTTCAACTGCGAGATAGGGATGTATGCATTTCTCCACCTTCACTTTTGATTTAGCGAAAGCTAAATCGCTTAAACAGGGTGATTTAGCTTTTTTTGATAGTTTCCTTTTTGGATAAGACTTTGATCGGATGTAGCTTTCTATCTAAGAAGAATCAAGTGAAGGGATAAAAGGCAGAGTTGATGTAGAAGTCGAGATCTACCTCCTCAAGAATTTTAGCTTTTTCTAGAATATTTCTAAATTTTAGCTTTTTTTAAGAGTATTTCTATTAGTCATATTTATTTTAGAATATCTAGTTGTATTCGAACTAGGAAAGAAATCCAACCCAAATTGTGAAAGGAGGGATCTCGCTAGTATTATAAATAGGAGTTATGTACCTTAGTTTAGGAGATGTGGTTGATCAATGAAAGAAAAGGGAGTTAAGCCCTACTTTCAAGATTTTTCCATTTTCTTCTAGTTTTTTTTTTTAAAGATTCGAATTGAGCGGGTTAAAGAAAATCTTCCTTCTTCCCGATCTGATCAGATAATAGGGTTGTGCATGGTTATATAACAAGAAAAAATTTTGAATATTCACATTGGCACTTCGTAGTTTGTGTATGGCCATTTCTGTATGGCAGTTTTGAATGGATGGTTGCATTTTGTTTGAGCCTGGATGGAAGTTCTAGTCACACAGATCATATAGCACCAGCGCTATGCTTTGGAGGAACAAGCTGTTATACGTCCTATTTGGTTTTTACTTAAGATTTGTGGTGTCTCTTATATTTCAGAGATGCATACTAAGTGTGCCTTTGGTATGCATTAGTAGAAGATCGGCATGATAATTTTTGTGGAATTTGATTTACTCTCCTATATCAGAAAAGAAACTGAGCTGTGTGGATGTTGCTTGGCAAGGGTAAGTTTCCACTTTCTGGTATAATGAGCAATTGCTCTAACCTTCTTTTTATATTTATACTTTTGGCCATGTATGTCTTTATTATTTTGGAGGTTATTTACAGCATTGCAGGTCGTTCTTTCCTTATTCTGTTCCTGCAGCAGCCTTGATATTGACTCAGCCATCCCTCATATGTTTACCTTATAACATTTTTCCTTGTCATCCAAAAAAACTGTGCATATACTGCAGAACAACAAGTGGGTGTGCCATATTCAAGTTGTGCCATATTCAAGTTAATGGTGAGGATTGAAACTCTGTGAGGTTGAATGTAGAGTATTTGGGGATTTTATGTGACCATGTTGATGGGATTGTTGTTGTATATGTGGTTTCTGTTTTCAGGGGTGGTGGTGATGGGGTGTTGGGGGGGGTCCGATCTCAAAAAATAAGAGGTTCTAATATGTAGTCGGATTAGGGAACAAATAGCATTAGAAGAGTAGCTCCAGAAATTCTCGAAGAGTCCTGAGGCTATGATGTAGGGGAATGAAAGAGAACTTTACTTCCAAGTTCCAACTAGTGATGATAAAGAAACTGCAAAATTATGCTCTTTTTTTAAAAAATACAAAAAGAATTGAAACACCAATACAAGTGACCTACTGAAAGAGTAACGATGCCTAATTATGTATAGAAGGTGAAAAGAGGTAATTCTTGAAATTATTAAGGGTGTGTTTTGTAATGATTGTCTTTCATTTTAAGGTGCCAAGCGTTCATGTTAACTGCCTTCTTTGTGCTTTTTAAGATAAGGATTCCACTTTATTTTCCATATTTGAAGCAAAACATCACTGTCTTTTGCTTTCTTTTTCATTTTTTTGCTGTATAGGTGAAGGGACATGTGATGCACTTGATTAATTCTTGAGGGAGTTTCCTTCAAAAAAAGATTAGTTCTTTAGGGTGTTTTTGATGGATGATTTTGATTTCATCAACCTATCAAACATGTAGGTTAAATCGCTAGATATCTTGTTATCATTTCCCTTCGTTAACTTTTATGTGAATTAATAATTATTTGTCCAATTTTGATCTGTTCCCTGTATGGCTGAAGGGAGACAAATTTAATAGGGTGCATTTAATGAAGGTAGATGTAAATTATAGAGGATCATGACAGCTTGGGAGCTTCACCTGATGCCCAATGCTTGTGTTATATGTACTAGGTATACTAGTGGTGAGAGCTGAGTCATCTAAATGATTTTTTTTTTGTTTAACATGCTTGCTGCAAGTTTATCTGCAATATCTCCTTACAGTTTTACTTGTATGTCGAGTTTTATTTTTTGGCAAGATATATGCTATGTTGATATATTTGATCCTTCCATCATCTGAATTTTCCATAATGTCGTGCTGATCTTTTCTTATTATCTAATTAGTTGAAGCTATAAAGGAACCTGTAAACATTCAAAAATTTCTGTTATGTCATACTGATTTTCTGATCATAATTTCCTTGCTACTGTTTTTACATGGTTTCTCCTCTATCAGACTGGACAGGAGGACTTCAATGTTAGATGTACGGCTAGAGTGCCAGGAGTTAGAAAGGTTTTCTATTGTCAACCGTTTAGGCAGGTTTCATGGTCGGAGTCACACAGATGGAGTTGAGAGCTCATCGACTTCTGAAAATGCGCCTCGTAGAACATTTCCGCAAAGATATGTTACTGCACTTTCCATGCCTGGAAATCTTCCTGAGGGGGTGCTCTGTTTATCACTCTAGATCATTAATTGATTGATTTTTTTTCCTTTGATCCCTGCTCCATGCTTTTCTACTCCCCATTTATAATATGCATAGGCACATAGATAAACATGGAACAGGGGAGGCAGTAGTTACATTCAATATATAATGTGAAGAAGCTGAGGCAACCTATAGGGGTGCCCGCCTTTGAAAGCAGTGCCTCGTGTGTTCTTTTACCCAAAGCACAGGTCTCTGTAAATTCATGGAATTAAGGAGGTTTGGTCTCGCTTCATTTTCCAGTTGCAGAAGAGTCTAGCATCATTATATATTTCTAGAAGAATTCATCATAATGACTAAGTTATGCAATCTCAACATTTCCCAATGATCAATCTCAACATCAACTTGAGTTTTGCAATCTTGCCATACATGGGTATAGGCAGGTAATACATGCTTGGAGGCATTATTTTTGGCGTTCCTTTCTTCAGCGATCTGTTGATGCGTGCGTAACATTGGTAGTTCAAAGCGCGACCTTGTTTGGGTGCTACCTGCTGAAAAGATTATCTTATGAGGAGGTTCCTGTAGTTTCAAAACCAGCTACCTTTTCAGGCGGGTTCTCCTAGAAATTTATTTGGTAATCGTATTTACTTTGAACCAGAAATTTGGTAATATATGATCCATGTAAATTGAATAATTAACTAGTTAAAAGGGCCAAATAAGTCATTCTTCTTATTACCAGCCAATCATTTAATTTTGTAGTGCAAATTACTCCCAGAACGGTGTTATGGAAGAGTAACAGAACTATATCAGAACTGTAGTTTAGGAAAAAAAAAGAAAAAGAAAAATGAGTAACAGAAATGTAAAAAGCCAAGAAGTTGAACATTGAATGTGGCCCGGCACGAATTGTTTGAATATAATGGCAGTGATCAAATGCAAAGCTTTAGCCCCATTAATACCATGGAGGTTCAATCGAGTTTGGGTCTGGTCAAGCTTGATTTGTTTATCATTATTTTGAGCTCAATTCGAGGTTAATTTCGTACTGAGCTGACCAAGGGCTTATGCTTGATAATTCTATATTGAGCTTTAATCAGTTGAAGATTAGATGATGAATTCTCAATTCTTGATTTCAAGCTTGATGTAAGGTTTGGTTCGTATCCAGATTACCATTTAATTGATCCAAAAAAATTTAAAAAAATACACCAATTAAAATCTTAATTCAATTGTCAATCATATAAAATATGTATTTATATAGAGTTTATATGTACCCAAATCTTATTGAGCGAAGTCTAAGCGAGCTGGGTTGATTTTTTTGGCTCTGCTTCAAATCAATCTCGGGGCCCGTATTGTAGTTCAAACTTCGGTTTGTTTAGCTTCAAGCCGAGTTTGATTCAAGCTTTTCTCGAGAAGAGACCGACATGTATCTGACCTATTAGAGATATTTTCGTCTGTGGAGGATCCAATGTACAGCTCTTGATACCGTGCATCCAAACAAAGGCATTAGAATATGACAGTTCTATGATTAACATCGTTCGAAGATCTTTTGTATCTTCTGTTCGTGGCTGCTTGCAACTGCTTCTGTTACATTAGTTCGAATACATGTGGAGTAAAAAGCAATAATAATTTATTGATGGTTTGCATGACTTAAAATGATGGCGATGAAATAGAATTATGACCATGCAAAGATATGCAAGATGTGTTGTGCAGAGCTCCTAAAATGTAGGCTGCTGCCAAAATGTGAATGTAAAAATTGTCAGGGGTAGTTCTTCATGTTGATTCGAGTATACATTGATGTTGTTGTGGAAAATGAATTTGGAGAAGGGAGACTAGGGTTTTACAGAGAAAATAATTGAACTTAAGAAAAGAATTTTCTTCTAACGATGTTAGAACATATTTTAGTGTTAAATTTGAGTTTTAGTTAGGTTTTACGTTTAATGTTTAGCTATCTCTCTGACCGCTTGAAATACGTCCGTGTGACTTTCTGAATGGCACCTTCCTCTCAAAAAGCATGCAAATTCTGTAATATTGCCTCCTGATCTCAATTTTTCTGATCCGAAAGGAAAACACGCTTCTCTTGTTGAGGAGGATCAAGTCGTTTTCTTTCCCACGATCGGGATGAAGTTTTTTTTTTTTTTTTTACTGCAATGGAGGAATCATACGCTTTTAGTGAGAATACATCCAAAAAAAATAAAAATACAACAAATCTCATAGTGTCCTAGATAGCTCTCTCTTTCTAACCCACATGCCCTCTCTTCTGAATGGTCGGCTATAAATGAGACCACCTAATGTACAGCCCCATTGGTCTCTCCATAACATCTTCATTTAATATAATCGGAATATTTCGAAGCAAATAGAATGAGAGAGATACTCCTATTGGATTGTTGGGCTTCCACTTGGTTTAGGACCAACCATGGTCTTGGCGTATTTGGTCTGGTTCGACCAACAGGGGAAAGAGGAGATCACGAAGAACTCATATATGGTCCGCATGTCACCCAGAAGGCGCGAGAGGAGAGAAAAAATGTGCGCGATTGTGAGAGGAAAAAAAAAATGAGAAGGAGGACGAAAAAAAGAAGAGAAGATGAAGAAGAAGAAGAAGAAGAAGAAGAAGGAAAAAGGACGAACACTAGTTGTGGTTGTGGTGTGGTGATGGTGACTTGGCTCCGGCGGCGGTGGGTCAGCGACCAGTTCGAGGTGGCAGACAATGGTGGCGGCCGGAGGAAATGGGTCAAAAATGGACAAGAAATGGGTAAAACAAACAACAAGAAATGGGTGAAACAGGGCACCTGGGTGGGGCTTAGCTTAAGGGAGAAAAGAAGGTGAAGGAGGGCCAGGGAGATGGCCACAGCTCCATTGTGTAGCTGCGATCCGACTGCATGCACGGAAAAACAGAGCAAGGAGGGAGATTGGCTTCGGTGGCAGCTTCCTCGACCACAAAGACTGCGAGAGGGCAAGGGGCTCTCCGGCGAGCAGAGATGGCGGTGACTCTCGGCCGACGACGGCGGATTTCGACGGGAAGAAGGGCGATGGATCTCGGAACTGGAAAAGAAATAGACTAAAAGAGGTTTTGACAGAGAGGAAATAGGGTTCGGGTGGTGGTGCTCAACTGTGGCGGCACGGCGGCCGCCGGAGAGGAGGAAGAAGGGAGAGGGGACACGACTAAGCTCGATGGTGATCAATTGTAGAGGAACAAGAGGATTAAATAAAGGATCTTCGGAAAAGGATATAACGCCGGCCGTTCATCGATTGGAAACTGACCCAATGGCTCGATGGTGTTCGTCCGCCTCACGATCGTGATCGCGCTTCCCCTATTTCAACCCTATTTTTTTATTATTATTTTAAATAGCATTTGCTTGGGCCTGCCGACTTGATGTCAAAATAGGCCCAGACTGATTTTCGCATCCTTTCCTCTTTAAAAAAAATATCATCCTCTAAATTTGAAAAATTTAGACCCTTCAAAATTAAAAATATCCGGCCCAAAAACTCATCTTACCCAAAGTAGTTAGGAGATAACTTATCACGGAATTACTATTTTCCTACCGAACACCCATACAGTGCCCCGGCAGGCCACACACCAAGGCCAACCATCCTAAATCCTTCCCTCGGGCATATATAAATGCACTGCAGTCCAGCCCTATAGCCAAGCATGCACCTATATATCTTTGCTCAGCAATCCTATCGAATTGAACACATACGACACCCTCAAGTACCTGCAAGCAACTTGACCCCTCAGATCAACCAAAATGCTTATGTTCATCTATGTGCCAAAGCATAGACTCTTCCCAATAGCACTCCGAAATTCAACACCTCTGTGCCAACTCTAGAGCTTTGCCCCCTAAGTAACATACAATCTAAGTTTTCGTCTCTCCTCGATCAAAATCAATGCAACGGCTGGATTTGGATTAATTATCAAAAGGTTTCTACCGTATTTAAGATTAAGATATATGCTCGAATGTTTAGCACTAGATAAGTGACTAAGAGTTTCAGACTGAAGTTATCATCTAGTTGTGAATGCAGGTTCACTTCAGGCGGGATAGGAATCCATTGAATGCTAAATTCTTATAACAAGATCGATTATTAAAATTAATTGTATTTGGAATAGAGCTTGAAATGAAATGGATTCAATATAGATATTATGGTGGAGTGCAGATCTAATAAAAGATAATGACCAATTTTAATTAAAGTCAATCATTAGATGGCGGTAAAGGTAATTTACAAAGCAAATATGTAGTGATGGGCTTTAGACAAGAAAGGTATATCATAAAGTTTGAAAATAATTGGCATTGAATCATAAGAGCAAGTTTTTTTTTTTTTTTTTGCTAAAAAAAAAAAAAAAGGGAGCAGGGGGGAGGAAGGGACAAGCCCAACCCCGCGTAGCAGCCCCCACTGGGCCCCCCACCCCGCCAGGAGAATGTGTGGGCACGCCGACCTATTTTACTTATACCCTCCCCACCCGTGAGCAAGTTCAAGAAGGTAAAGGATTGATACCATGGTTCCTATGTTGGAGTGGAGATCATAAGTTTTCTAATAAGGTAACTAATATGTAATAAAGCTTAGAATTTAAACTTAAATTTATAAATCATTAGGAGAAAACAAATAATGCATAATTTATTCAAATACTTAATAAAATAGATCATGATTAATTAATAATCAACTAACTCTAATCATGAAATGCTCAAAATTTTTCTTAGCACAACCAATCATAGAAGAACCTACCAGAGAGAATAACATAGCCCCATCATATTAGCCCAAATATCAAAAGTATGAACCTTTCCTTCATTAAGAATCAAAATTTTTCTCTGTTACCAAGAAATTGAAACAAACCTCAAGAATGAAAGAAAAGGAAGAAATGGAAGAAGAAAGCCATGTAAAAACTACTTCTAAAATAGAGACTAAACATGAATAAGAGGGATCCACCGAATAAGTCCTTTCTTCCGTATCATTAAAGTCACATAAGGACCTCCAAGAATTCCTTCTAGAACCTATTAAATAATTTTTATAGATTCCTCCATTGCACTCTTTTCGTATTAAGTAATGATTACTAGACATATGGATCTTCTTGGATGAATTTCATGATCATCTATTGGTTCTTCCTCCTTTTGTCCCTCTTGTTCTACTAGAACATTAAAGTCTGCTAGAAAAAAGAACTTGTACATTATTTTTAATTATTTCGTCTTTATCTCATTCATAAAGAGCACATATAATCCTAAATCTATTTATTTTTTTGGTAAATATATTTTTTAGATCGAAAACTAGGTCATTTTAGGTCCTATGTACCAAATTGAAATCTCATCCAATAAAATAGAAAAATTAGAAATTTCAAAAGCAATAGATATGAATATTGTAAAAAGAGCTATTGCGATCTCCACAAATGGTGTAGTCTCCCAGCTTGGTGCTACTTTACCATATTCTGAATACCAATAAATTTTCTATAGTAGATCATCTTGGTCCAGATCTAGAACTACCCTCAATAGTTTGTGTAGCTATAAATTGCTATTCTACCAAGTATATACCATTTCATTATAATTGTAAATAAATGATCTTATATAGGATCCAATGTAATTTTAAAATTATCTAATAATTAAAATAGAAAAACCTAGTCGTCGTCTCTATATATTGTTTGCTTATAAGCTTTATTGAATACACCTTATATACCCTTTTGGGCAACCCTCTATTCAACTAAGAGGTCCATTAGGAGACATCGAGGTAGAGTAGGAAATCAAGCGTCTTTTAGGCATTTCTTCAATGAGCTTGCAAACATTAACAAGGTGATGGGATTTAGAGCACTAGTTAAGGAGATGGTTACAAATAATAGTTCCATATACAAATCCAATCTTGATAGGCATGGAGACATTCAACATCAGGGAGAGAATAGAGATGCAATCGAGCCGAGTTGAGTCGAGTAACTAAAGGCTTGAGCTCGAGCTCGACTTGATTCAAAGTACTCAAGCTCAAAACTCGACTCAAGATCGATTGAGCTTTAGTATCCAAGCTCGAATTTAACTCGATCAAGAAAAAAAACATGACTTGAAGATTCAACCATACTCGAGCTTGAGTTGGAGATCAAATTCGAGCCTTGGTCATAATTAAAAATATAGTTAAAAGTAAAAGTTATATCAAATTTTAAATATATAAATATTATATTTAAAAATATTAAATTAATAATATATATTATTACAAAAATATAATATTGTTAAAATATATATACTCGACTAAGCTCGCTAGCCTTCAAGGCAAGAATTTTTGCTACTCGAGCTTAATTCAAAAAATCGTTTGAGCTATTGAAGCTCGACTTGAGCTCAATAATAGTTAAGTTAAGTTGAGCTTGGGTATCTCGAACAGTTTCACTCAAATAGCCTAACATGTACCGCACTTACATATAAGGCCTATTTGACATCAATTTGATTTTTTATCTTCTATTTTTTTAAAAAAATACAAAAACAGACACAAAATATGTTTGGTAATATTAGTTTTATTTCTTAGTTTTTAAAAATTATTTATATTATTTCTAAATAAAAGTTAGATACTATGGCTTTCGATATTTTCCAAAATAAAAAACTTGTATTTTTATTACCACCACTAGAGCTACAAATGGGTCGTGCCAGATTGGGGCATGATTGACCCTGACCCGACCTAGTTCCTTATCCGGGTCTTGATGTTGGACCCAGATCCAACTCAAAAGAAGATTAGGTTAGGTCGGGTTGAGTCCACATCCTAAATTTTTGGACCCAATGGATCGTTCAGGTTAGGTCGGGTTTATGTATGACTCGATCCCAATCCAAAAAATTTAGATCCGGGTCATTAGCTTTAGAAAAGCATGTACATTTTTGTTATTGTGAAAATATTAGCTTAGGATCATTTTCTAACAAAAACTTTATAGAAAACAAATCAGTTCTTGAAGTGATCGCTTCAAAGGCCTTTGTCAACCACCATAATTTCCTAGCTGTAGCGTACATTCTGAGAGATGGAATGGGTTCTTGGAAGGGAAAAATAGAGAGTAACTCTGACTTCCATCATGGCAGTAGAACTAGAAGACCTAGCTTTCAACTGGCCTGATCAAGTAATGTTTAATTGGTTCCGGTTCTATCGGCCATTGGGCTTGAGTTTTCCGGTTGAGGCCAATCCATTGTGAGAGCTGAAAATACCTGTAATTTACGTAAAAAGCCATTTTTTGTGGGCCTTTCTTCCATGCTTTCGGTGGAGAACAAATTTGTTTTATTCTTTATACCTGTTAGGATGCTACTCTACTCTAATGGTTTAAAACTAGGATGATACTCTACTCTAATGGTTTAAAACTAGGGAAAACTAATGTCCGGTCCATTCTTTGACCGGACTGTAATGTTTAATCCCTGTTGAACATAACTTTAACAACCGGTCCATACCCATTTCCAATGCATAATAAATTTTCATAAAAAAGACCATAATGCCCTTCACCTCCTTCATCTTCATTTCCCCTTTTTCTTCTCCTGTTTTGAATCCTATTCCTTCCAAGCCATCCCGTAAGGTCCGCATGTGCCCGTTCCATTTCCGCATCATCGGCTCCAATCTCCAGGCTAAATGCAACTCCCTCTCCGCCGCCGCCTCCCTTGCCCTCGACCTCCACCCGTGCTTCTTCCCCACCGTCGCCGCCCGCGAGAGAATCCGGAGAAGAAAGAATCTCGGCCGTACTCCACCGGCCACGTCGCCGAGCCACCACCGGCCTCGGCACTCTTCCGGCGCCGCCAGCCTCGTGGGAGGAGGAGGGAGGAGAAGAAAGAAGAAAGAAGAAGAGGCATCGGGAAGAAGAAAAGAAAAAAGAAAAGAAAAAAAAGAAAAGAAAAGAAAAAGAAAGAAAAAAGAAAAGAAAAATAAATAAATAAATGTATATATATATATATGAATGAACGAATAAATAAATAAATAAATAAGATAATAAATAAATATATTTCAATAAAAATAAAATAATAAATAAATAAATAACTAAATAAATAAATAACGACCAGCACTCTTCCAGCGTCACCGGCCTCGCGGGAGGAGAAGAAAGGAGGGAAGGAGAAGAAGGAAGAAAGAAGAAGAAGCTTCGGAAAGAAGAGAAGAAAAAAGAAAAGAAAAAAAAGAAAAAGAAGGAAAGAAAAAGAAGGAAAGAAAAAAAGAGAGAAAAGAAGAAAAAAATAAATAAATAAATAAATATATTTACGATGAATGAATAAAAAAATAAATAATTAAGATAATAACTAAATATATCTCAATGAAATAAACTAATAAATAAATAAATAAGAAGGGAGGAGAGGAAGAGAAGAAAAAAGAAAAAAAAAAAAGAAGAAAAAGGAAGAAAAGAAGAAAATAAATAAATAAATAAATGTATAAATAATTATATCTATGAATGAATGAATAAAGAAATAAATAAATAATTAAGATAATAACTAAATATATTTCAATGAAATAAAAAAAATAAATAAATAAGAAGGGAGGAGAAGAATAGAAGAAAAAGAAAAAAAAGAAAGAAAGAAAAGGAAAGAAAAGGAAGAAAAAGAAAGAAAAAGAAGAAAAGAAAAAAAAGAAAAAGGAAAGAAAAAGAAGAGAAGGAAAGAAAAGAAGAAAAGAAAAGAAAAATGAAGAAAAAAAAAAGATTAGTGAGTGACAGTTAGGTTAGTAAGTTTGGTACACATATAATATAGTATGGCACATATTTAAATAAGCTTGGCACACAGTTAGTAAATATTTGAACACTTAATCCAGCCTAGCACACAGTTAAATCCTACTTAACTGTGTGCCGAGAAGATTTAACTATGTTTCAGGCTAGATTAAGTGTTCAAACATTGACTAACTGTGTGCCAAGCTTACTTAAATATGTGCTATGGTATATTACCTATGTGCCAAGCTTTTCTGCACACACTTAAATCTTCTCTGCGTATAGTTAAGTATTCTATACATCACATAGTTAAGTTAAGTATTATCTGTACACAATTAAGTCTTTTTGCACGCACTTAAATCTTCTCTGCACACAGTTAAGTGTTCTTTTTCTTTTCTTCTCTTCATTTTCTTTCCTTTTTCTTCTTCTTTTCTTTTCTTTTTTTCTTTTTTTCTTTTCTTCCTTTTCTTTCCTTTTTCTTCTTTTTTTTTTCCTTTTCTTCCTTTTTCTTTTATCTTCTTCTTCTTCTTTCTTTTTTTTTCCCTTTCCTTCCTTTTTTTTCTTTTTCTTTCCTTTTTTCCTATTCTTCTTTTTCTTTCCTTATTTGCTTTTTCTTTTCTTTTTTCTTTTTTTTCTTCTTTTTCTTTCCTTCTCTGCACACAATTAAGTATTTTTTGCATTACATAGTTAAGTATGTGCAGAAAAAACTTAATTGTGTACAGAGAATACTTAACTGCGTGCATCACACAGTTAAGTGTTTCTTGTAGACAATTAATTCTTTTCTGCGCACAGTTAAGTATTCTATGCATCACACAATTAAGTTAAGTATTTTCTGTACATAATTAAGTCTTCTCTGCACACACTTAAATCTTCTCTTGACATAGTTATGTATTCTCTGTACACAATTAAGTCTTCTCTGCATACACTTAAATCTTCTCTGCACACAGTTAAATGTTCTATACATCACACAGTTAAGTTAAATATTCTCTGCATACAATTAAGTCTTCTTTGCACACACTTAAAAATGTTCTTTGCACATACTTAATTGTGTACAGAAAATACTTAACTGCGTGCATCACAGAGTTAAGTGTTCTTTTTCTTTCCTTCTCTTCTTTTTCTTTCCTTTTTCTTCTTTTTATTTCCTTTTTCTTTCTCTTTTTTCTTTTCTTTTTTTCTTTTTTTCCTTTTCTTCTTTTTCTTTTCTTTTCTTCTTTTTCTTTCCTTTTTCTTCTTTTTCTTTTCTTTTCTTCTTTTTTTTGCCTTTTTTCTTTTTCTTTCCTTTTTTTTCTTTTTCTTTCCTTTTTCTTCTTCTATTTCTTTCCTTTTCTTCTTTTTTTCTTCTTTGCACACAGTTAAGTGTTCTCTCCATCACATAGTTAAGTATGTGCAGAGAATACTTAATTGTGTACAGATAATACTTAACTGTGTGCACCACACAGTTAAGTTTTTCTGTACACAATTAAATCTTCTCTGCATATACTTAAATCTTCTCTGCACATAGTTAAATATTTTATGCATCACACAGTTAAGTTAAGTATTCTTTATACAAAATTAAATTTTTTCTACACATACTTAAATCTTCTTTGTACACAGTTAAGTGTTTTATGCATCACATAGTTAAGTGCTCTTTTTCTTTCTTTCTTTTCTTTTTCTTTCCTTTTTCTTCTTTTTTTTTCCTTTTCTTCTTTTTCTTTCCTTTTCTTCTTTTCTTTCCTTTTGTTTTTCTTTTTCTTTCCTTCTCTTCTTTTTCTTTCCTTTTTCTTTTTCTTTTTTTTCTTTTCTTTTCTTTTCCTTTTCTTCTTTTTCTTTCATTTTCTTTCCTTTTTTTCTTTTTCTTTCCTTTTTTTCTTTTTCTTTCCTTTTTTTTCTTTTTCTTTCCTTCTCTTCTTTTTCTTTTCTTTTTCTTTTTCTTTTCCTTCTCTGCACATGTACACAGTTAAGTCTTCTCTACACACACTTAAATCTTTTCTCAACATAGTTAAGTATTCTATACATCACATAGTTAAATTAAATAATTTATGTACACAATTAAGTCTTCTCTGCACACACTTAAATCTTCTCTGCATACAGTTAAGTATTCTATGCATCATATATTTAAGTGTGTAGAGAAAACTTAATTATGTACAGAGAACACTTAACTATGTAGATCACACAGTTAAGTGTTCTCTATACACAATTAAGTCTTCTTTGCATACACTTAAATCTTTTTTTTCTTTTCTTTTCTTCTTTTTTTTCTTTTCTTTTCTTTTTTCTTTTTCTTTCCTTTTCTTCTTTTTTTCTTTTTTTTCTTCTCTTCTTCCTTTCTTCTTCTTTCTTCTCCTCCCGCGAGCTGGCGGCGCCGGAAGGGAGCCGCAGGAGAGGGCTTGACCGTGGTGGCTTTATTTATTTATTTATTTTATAATTATTTTATTTCATTAAAATATATTATTTATTTATTCATTGATTTATATATATATATATATTTCTTTCTTTTTTTTTCTTCTTTTTCTTTCCTTTCCTTTTTTTTCTTTTTCTTCTCTTCTTCCCTTCTTCTTCTTTCTTCTTTCTTCTCCTCCCATAAGCCGGCGATGCCGGAAGGGGGCCGGGCCGTGGCGGCCGTTAGAGGGAGCCGCAGGAGGGGGCGTGGCCGCCGGCGGCGACGGCCGCTGCTGGCCAGTGGAGAACGCCTCTCCTCCCGCGACGTCGGCGGCTCTAGAAATGGGCCAAGCCGCGGCGGACGCGCGAGGAGGACGAGTCGTGGCCGGCGATGGCCGCAGGAGGGGGCTCGTGAAGGGGCGGGGACGGGGGCATTCCTAGCGGCGCGGCCGTGGGAGGGGGCTTGTTGGAGGGCGTCTCTCGGCCCCGAGCCGCCACACCAAGCCTAGCACCTTGGCTCCTTGCGGACGCCTTAGAAACGTAAGAATACGGGCCGAACGGGTAACGTCGGTTGAGTGCCGAGCACTTAGTAACCAAGGGAATCAAGGCAAGGGGAGCGCCTACTGGCTGCAGCTTGGCCCGACCCTTGGCTTGAATGAAACAACCAAACAATGCAAGTATTTGTGGAGGAAAGATTAAGGTTGATTCTATTCCCAAAATGAAGCTACAAGCTTAATCTAGTGGAACTATGATGGGTTCTCACTAGCCCAAGTCCAAGAGCAAGCTCAAGGACCGAATACAATAGGGCAAAGCCCTCCCAAGCCCTTAGGTCGAATACAAGTGAAAACACTCACAAGACAATGGTTCAAAAGATTGTTCAAAAGATCCCATTCCCTCCCATTTATAATGCTCTCCAAGTGGCCCAAGAGTGGCCAAGGCATAGGGGTCTTCATGGCACAAGTAGGGCCAAAGGCTTGGCCAAGGCATGGCCAAGCCTTGGGCATAGGCTGCTGGCCCGACTGGGGCCTTTGCAGGGGGCTGGCAGGCCAATGGCATGACCTGGGCGCGGCTGGGCGCAGGGGCTGGTCGGCTGGGGCCTGGCCAGGGCGTTGGGCGCTGCTGGCAGGGCGCCTGGGCGCTGGTAGGGGCGCTGGGCGCGGACAGGCAGGGCGCCTGGGCGCTGGCAGGGGCGAGGCAGGGGCGTTGCAGGGGCGCTGGGGCGCGGCAGGGGCGCGGCAGGGCCGCTGGCAGGGCGCTGGGGCGCGGCAGGGCGCGGCACGGGCGCCGAGGCGCGGCGCGCGCAGGGGCGCGGCACGGGCGCCGAGGCGCGGCGCGCGCAGGGGCACTGTGTTGGCGACCCGGGGGTTGCGGTCCCGATCCCCGGCCCAAGCGTCTAAGGTTGAGGGTTTGGTGTTGGCGGTTTGCCTTGGGACCGACTTGCTGTGGGTATCTTCCTCCTTCTTGTTGTCGTGGAATCCACGCCGTGTGCTTGCCTTCGGGCTGCCGGCGATGGGATGAAACCAAAGTGGGGCTCAATGTTGAAGAAAAGATGATTTCATTCCACTAAACAACGGATTACAATAGGACTCTTGGCAAAGGTCGGGAAGGGACCTTGCACTACCTAAGAACAAACCTAGGGGGGCTGATATTCCCCACCCTAGTCCCAAGCCTTTCGGCCGACAAAACAAAGGGATACAACCCTTGACACTTTGGTGGAAAAACAATTGACTAAGAGATTATTGCCTAAGGGCCCTAATGGCTCCTTTTAATGGCCGACGGCCTTGGCTTATTTTGGACTAAACCCTAATGACAAAGGACTTCCATTTCGGCCGCAATGGCCTGGTCAATCTTGGCCTTTGGTTTGGCCATCTGCTGCAGGTGGTTGGGCGCTCGGGATTTGCTGTTGGCGTGGCTTCTGCGCGTGGCACTTGCTGCTGCTGCCATCTGCCCGTGTGCAGCCTGATTTGGTTGCTGCGCCGGGCGGCTGGGCTGGGTTTCCTGCTGTGCCGAGCTTTGCTTCCTGGTTTGCCATGCCTTGCTTGCTTTGGCTTGAGCTCCCACGGATTGCTGGCGTGTCCTCTTGACGCGCGTTCATCTGGCGGCCTGATGCATCCTGGCCGCCCGTGTCAGCCTGGGTCGGTTGGCCATGGAAGAGCCTGCAGGCTCCTCCACGAATTCTTTGCGTGCGGTTTCCTGATTTGCCTCGGCGCTGGTGCTTGGCAGCCTGCCAAGTGTCCCTGGTTGTTGGCCTTGGCTGGGCGCAATCTGTTGATGGTTTTCCTTGTTTGCGCTCGGGCGTTGATGGCTGCCACTTGGCCTTTGGTGCGCGCAGGGCTGGGCTGACAGTTATCTTCCTTCCTTGGCCGGGCGCCTGGCCGGCTGATGCTTGCCATGTGTCTTCGGTCGCGCGCGGGCTCGGGCTGACCGTGCCTTTCCTTCTATGGCTGGGCGCTCGGTCGGCGGATAGTTGCCATGTGTCTGCTAGCGCGCGCGGGCTCGGGCTGACCGCTGCCTTCCTTCTTTGGCTGGGCGCCTGGTCGGCGGATGGCTGCCATGTGTCTTCTGGTGTGCGCGGGGCCAGGTTGACCGTGGCTTTCCATCCTTGGACATTCGGGCGCTCGTGCGCTGGCTGGTCCGGACCCAATGCTGGCGGGCTCGGCTGATCTGCTGTGCCTTTGCTCGAGCTTGACCCGTGCGCTGCCCTTGGGCTGATCTGGCTGTGGTGCGCTCGGCCGAATGCTGGTCTGGCCGTGCCTTGGGCTTGCTGTGCTTCCTGATGCGTGCGCGCCCATGTGCGCACGCATGGGCTGGTGCCCTTGGCTGCCGCTTGAGCTCATGCCCATGCTTGGCGTGCGCGCAACCCACTGTTGCGCGGGCGCCAACTGTTGGCGAGAGACGGGCAGGCGGCCCTGCAGAGTACTGGCCGTCCTTCTGTTCGGCGAGGTTTGGGCATGGCTGAGTCGGCTCGGTACTGGGGCGCGAGTCGGCTCCGCTGAAGGTTGGGCATGGTCGAGTCGGCTCGGCACTGGGGCGCGAGTCGACTCGGCTGAGGGTCGGGCGTGGTCGAGTCGGCTCGGCACTGGGGCGCGAGTCGACTCGGCTGAAGGTTGGGCGCGCGCAGGGGCGTGCGCTGCAGGCCGGCGCTGGGCGCGGCCGATGGGCGCGGGCGCAGGCGGGCTCTGGGCGCGGTGGCCGTGCGTGGCTGCTGGCGGCCGTGCGGTCTGAGGGTCGCGCGCAGGTGGGCGCGCGGGGCGCGCGGTGGCCATGGGCGCGCGCAGTGCATTGCGCGTGCCATGGGGCGTCTGGGCGCGCGGTTGGCCGCGCGCTGCTGTGGCTGGCTGGGCACGCGGTTGGCCGCGTGCTGTCGACCGTGTGTGGCTGGCTTGCGTGCGGCCGGGCGCGCGGGCTGGCGCTGCTGTGGCTGGCCGGGCGCGCTGTCGTCCGCGCGCTGCTGTTGTGGGCGCAGAACCTCGCGCGGGCGCTGGGAATGGCCTGCGCGGGGCTGCGCCGAAGGCTGAAGATGCAGGCCACTGCTTGGGCAGACTTCCAAGCAGTGGATTTGGCCCGGGCGTTGCTCTTGGCCGAGGTTGGCCTTGGCCAAACTTGCAGAATTTTGGCTCGGCGGGCTGAGGTGGCTAACATTCCCCCCTCCTTGGAGAGTACCCTTGTCCTCAAGGGTGTCTTTGAGCAATGGACTTCCTTCCTTGCGTGAGAGAGCGTCGGCCACCTTGTTCTCCTTTCCTGGTTGATATATTATGTCATATTCAAAACCAAGTAACTTTACCAGGAATTTTTGTTGATCCGGGGTCACGATTTTTTGTTGAAGGAGATGCCGGAGAGCTTGTTGGTCGGTGATGATGGTGAAGCGCTGCCCGAGTAGGTAAGGCCTCCAAACCTTGACCGCATGTACCACTGCGAGAAGCTCTCGTGCATAAGTGCTCCATGCTTTCTTTTGTGGCCCAAGTGCTTTGGAAATGAATGCTATGGGCCGCTTGTCTTGAGCTAACACCGCTCCAATTCCTTCATTGCTTGCGTCGGTGAAGACTTGGAATGGTTTGCAGAAGTCCGGCAATGCAAGCACTGGTGTTTGCGTCATGGCTCTTTTAAGGTCTTCAAATGCTTGGCGTGCGGCTGATGTCCATGCAAATCCATCCTTCTTCAACATGGCCGTGAGGGGTTTTGCAATGAGGCCATAGCCTTTGACGAAGCGCCGGTAATAGCCTGTGAGCCCTAAGAATCCCCTCAAGGCTGAAATGTCCTTGGGCAATGGCCAATCTGTCATGGCCTCCACCTTTCGAGTATCAACCCGAACACCGTCTCCGGATACGACATGCCCAAGGTAATCTAGCTCAGTTTGTACAAAGGCACATTTGGAGGGTTTGATAAAGAAGTGATGTTCCTCCAAAGTGTGCAAGACTAGGTCTAGATGCCGCATATGCTCTTCTAGGGTTTTGGAGTAGATCAAGATATCATCGAAGAAGACAATTACAAATTTTCTGAGGTGCGGCTTGAATACCTGGTTCATGGCTGCTTGGAAGGTTGATGGAGCATTGCAAAGTCCGAAGGGCATGACCAAGTACTCGTAGTGTCCGGAATGAGTGCGGAATGCGGTCTTGTGGACATCCTCCTCGTGCATCCGAATTTGATGGTAGCCGGACCGAAGATCAAGTTTGGTGAAGTACTTCGCGCCGTGGAGCTCGTCAAGCATCTCGTCCACGGTTGGAATTGGGAATCTATCTTTGATGGTGGCCTCGTTTAAGGCCCTGTAGTCGGTGCAGAACCTCCAAGACCCATCTTTCTTTTTCACTAGCAAAACCGGTGAAGAGAATGGGCTAGTGCTTGGTTGAATGATCCCCTGTTTCAGCATCTCTTCAACCTGTCTTTCAATCTCTCCCTTTTGGAAGTGCGCGTACCTATAAGGTGGTACGTTGATTGGCTTGCCTTCTTCCTTGAGCCGGATGGAATGGTCGAAGGCGCGCTTGGGAGGGAGTGCGGTTGGCATGGCTAGAACTCCTTGATGTGCTGCAAGTCACTCTTGTACTTGCGGTGGAAGGTCTTGCAATTCATCTTTTGGCTGCGGTTGAGGTCCCTCCGCAGCCACTCCTTGGTTGGACATCACGACGGCGAAGCAAAGTGCACCTCCTCGGCATAGGCGTTCGATCATGTTGGCTTCGCACGGTAGGGCTTCTTTGTGGTTGAGTGCTGTCCATACCTTCTTCCTTCCATTGATCCGGAACTCCATAGTCATGGTATTGTAGTCGGTGACTACTTTACCTATGCCTCGGAGCCATGCGTTGCCAAGTACGACGTCCAAACCTACAAGTTGTAGAATGTGTAAGTCTGCAGAAATTCTTACCCCTTGGACGTTGAGTCGCACATCCTTGACAATTTCTTGACATTTGAGCCATTCGCCGCTTGCTACTTTGACCTCGAATGGCTCAGTTGCTGCTCCCTTGAGTCCTACCCGTTGCAAGGCTCCCGGATTGATGAAGTTGTGGGACGATCCGTTGTCAACGAGCAAGGAAACTTCATGCTTGCCGATCCATGCCGTCATCCTCATGGTTGATGGCCTTTGAATGCCGGTGAGTGCATGGAGGGATAGCTCGGGCATCTTTTGGCAAGGGGCTGATGGGCTGATCCTCGGTGGAGTCCTCCTCATCCGAAGAGCTGTTGGTTGAGGCGTTATCAACTTCTTCCTCGCTGCTGCTGTCAATTTGCAGCACATAGGATTGGCCCGGTTTGCAATGGTGGCCCTTGTCCCACTTGGCGCCGCACTTGAAGCACAACCCCTTTTTGATGTCATCTTGAACCTCCTCTCGGCTGAGCTTCTTCACATTGGGTGGTTGCTGTTTGGAGGTTGATGCAGCGGCTGTTTGAGGCTTGGAGGTGCTTGCTGCCGGTTGAAATTTGGGTGCAGCACGTTGCGGTTGGAGTTTTCCTTGGTCCGCCGGTCTTGTATGTTGGCTTGGTCAAGGATTTCCGCCATCTTCATAGCCTCTTGTAGACGGGTGGGTTGTTTCAGTTTGATCTCCTTGGATAGCCAAGGCTTGAGCCCGTCCACGAAGGTGCCAAGTAGTGCCTCTTCCGACCATCCTTCAACCATAGTTTGAAGTTGTCGGAACTCGTCGATGTAGACTTGGACCTTGCCCTCTTGCTTGAGTTTGGCCAATTGGCCATGGTGATTGACGGTAGGTGAAGGCCCCCATTGATTCATGAATTCTTGCACGAAGGCCGTCCACCCTAAATAATTTCCTTCCTTCTCATATATGTTCCTTAGCCACCGCCACCATCTATTGGCCCTTCCTTCAAGATGATAGCTTGCCAAGGTCACCTTCTCCTCTCTAGGGGTCTCATAAACATGAAAGTATTGCTCGACCTTGTCGAGCCACTCATAAGGATCCCCTCCTCCGAAGGTTGGAAACTCAATCTTGGGTTTTCTAATCCCTCTTTCATGTGGTCCCAAACCTCCCTCATGGTAAACCCTTTCCTCCCTTCTTCTCCCTTCCATGAACATGCCGGCCATAAGGCCTACAAGAATGGGGACTTCCTATGGGTTCACTCATGGGTCTTTCCATGCTCCTTGGCCGATCCTCCATAGGGATGCCATCGGCCCATCTATCGACATAGGTTTCTCCACATTCAACTCTACCTCCTCTTCTTCTTTCCTCTCTTGTTTTTCTTTCTCTTTCACCCTCTTGATTTTTTCTGCAAATCTCCTCTCAAGCCTCTCTATGTTAGCATTACTCTCTCTTCTTATGGTGGCTAGGGAGGTTACCAAATGTTCCAACACCCTACTCATCTCGGTGTTGTGGTTTTCTATGGTCTCAAAAGAGCCTTTGGGGGCTAAAGGACTCCCTATCCGACTCCATGAAACAACCCCTTACAATCAGATTTTTTTATGCTATTACAAGATTATTTAAAATCTGATTTTCAGATCTCAACAAGAAAAACAATGAAGTATGTAGATCTGAAAAGTTAGAAGATACCCTTGAGATCGCCCT